>NW_004955407.1:9375391-9402804 GCF_000276665.1 Chinchilla lanigera
AACAAGCACATAAATAGAAATAAAGCAAAAAGTCATATGAAAAAACATTTGATGAAATCAACAACCATTTATGATATAGATACTGATAAAAATAGGATTAGAACATTTTCACCTCAACTTCATAAAAGCCATGTATGACAAAAAAGCTTCCAACACCATACTAAATGAAGAGAAGCTGGAAGTTTTGTAGCTAAAATCAGAACTAAGGATATCCACTATCACAACTCCTTTTTTAATATAATTGTTGAAACATTAGGTAGAGCAATTAGACAAGAGAAAGAAATAAAAGATGTGGAAAAGGAAGAAGAGGTTAAATTGTTATTTGTTGATGACATAATTCTGTACATAGAAGACCTCAAAAACTCTACCAAACAACTTCTAGAGCTAATATCCAAATTCAGCAATGTAGCAGGATACTAAGTCAATACTCAAAAATTAATACCATTATTATATACCTACAAAATTTCTCTACAAAAGAAATTCAGAAACCAATATCTTCAAAATAACATAAAGAAAAAAGGAAATAGAGTATTTAGGAATCAATCTAATCAAAAAAATGAAAGCCATTGATAATGAAAACTATACTACTCTGGAAAAGCAGGTTGAAGAGAATATTAGAAAATGTAAAGATATCTCCAGTTCCTAAACAGGAAGAAACAATATAATCAAAATGGCCATACTTCAAAAACTGTTATATTCATTTAACAGAATCTCAGTCAATGATATTGATAACCAATATCATTCTCTACAAAACTATAGAAAGCATTCCTAAAATTCATATGGAAATAGAAGAGACCTAGAATAGCAAAAGCAATTATAAACAAAGGCAAGGGGAGGGGGCAAAGTGAAGGGAATTGAATTGTATTATGCACATGAGCTAATTCTGTACAGTGAATATAATCATTATATATGCATTGTAACCATGTATTATTGTAAGTAAAATAAGAGAAAGAGAAAAAAATTAGGGATAAGATATACGTATCAAAGGCACAAACCTATTGACCTACTTCTTCCAAGTAGGCCTGACTTCTTAAGAACACATCCAGCTAAATTAATCCACTAATGAGGCTTTCACTGTCAATATATACATGAGTTCCTTAGAAGGCATTTCACATTTAAACCATAAAACAGGCCATTAAGAACTTCAAGTCCAGGTCAGTCTATGCCAATGATATGCACAAAATGCCAGTTAAATTTGTCATGCCCGGTGTTGTTAATGTAATTTGTCTACCTACACATTTCATATCCTTTTTTGCCTTGATTGTAGATATTTATACAATTTTAGTTTTTACAACTTAAAACAAAGAAACATTTAGGACTTATATGGGTTTCTTTCACTGATCTGGAAGTTAGGCTGTAGTAACTATATTTAACTATTTGTCCTGGTTACTTTCTCACTGTTGGAAGAAAGTATGTGACACCCAGAAGTTAAAGGAGGAGAGACTTATTCTGGCTTACAGTCTGTGGCAAGTTCACTTCATTGTTGGCTGACTCTAAGGCAGGGCAGCAAGGTAGAGAGTTTTAGAAAAGAAAAAAGTCTCATAGAATGGTGGCAATAGGATGAGAGAGATCAAAAGATGGAAGAGGGAGAGATGCCTTTCCAGGCTACGACTCATGTGACCATATGCAGTAAGGCTTCACCTCCCTACATACATTTTGCTATAAACTCATCAACTAACTAATCCTTAACTTCCATAACTGAATAACCTTCCAAATGCTCCTCATGTGAATACACAAGGTTTTGAGGGGACATGAAGATAAGAAGCATAACATTTCACCCCTGGAACCCAAAGGATTCATGTACATTCCTGTATGAAAACTCTATTTAATGCATTTCTAAGTGTGGTCAAAATCCTAACAGTTTCATCACTGTTGAACATTATAAGTCTAAAGTTTCCTATGAGATTTAAAGCAACACTTTGCCAAGCAACACTTTACAAATCAAAAGAAAGTTAAACACTTCCAATATACTGTGGCATATAGTAAACATTACTACTCCAAAAAGAAGGAATTAGCTGACAGAAAGCAATGGGAAAGCAAGACAGAAAGCAAGACAGAAATCCAGCCATGCAAACATTATATCCCTTAGTTATATGTCCCGCACTTGGGGCAATTTGTGATGATGAGATGTTAACTTCAAATGATTTGGGTTCAGCTTCTATGGCATTACTGGTGGTGGTTGTAGTCTCCTGGGCTTTCTTTTTCTTTTCCTTTTTTTTTTTTTTTTTTTTTTTTTCTGGTACTAGGAATCGAACTCACAACCTTGCTTTTGCCAGGCAGGGGCTTTGCCCCTGAGCTAAATCCCCAGCCCCTCCTGGGCTTTCTTTTTCATTCATTTTGCTCACTACTTGTAATATTCCTCAGGCAGTCCATATTGCTGGCTTCTGTAGTTTTCTGAGGTCTCTAATGCTTCCCTGTCACAGCTTCTCTTAGGGGTACATTGCCAGGCTTATTTTTAAATCCTTGTGAAAGCCTTCCTGAACCCACAACCCTTTCATTCTACATGCCTGTAAAACTAGCACTACATGAATGATGCCAAGGTCTCCCACCAGCAGGATCAGTAGCTGAGCCCCTTTGCAACTTTCTGTTGGTTTTACAGGGCTCTGCGTGCCTCGGTGTCTGAGCAGAGTAAACTGAATCTGGGAAATCAATTTTCAGCCCCCATGGGGCTCTCTTCTCAAAGCAAAGGTTTTTACTTTTCTACCCTTTATTGTGCAAATGATGTGGCCTTGTATATTCAGTCCCATGTCCTTAAGGTCTGGTGGAGAGAAGACAAGGTCAGGTGGGGAGGGAGAGAGATAGACCTTCCAGGCCACAGCCCCAGTGACCTACCTCCCTGACCTAGCTTCATCTCCCAATAACACATTTCATTATAAACTCTGTAGGGGGTTAATCCACTGCTCAGTATCACCTCACCATAATCCATTTACCTATCAAAACCCCCACCTGAGTGCATGAGGCTTTGGTGGGATATTTAAATAAAAGTCATGTACTACTGAATATGGTTAAATATCCTTGTGTACAGAATGTTAGACTTAGCTTAAATACTAGTATGTTCATTAATGACCATAAAATTATGTTATTCAAAGTATTTTTATGCCACATTTAATGAAATATAGACTAAGAAATGAAGATTAGTAATCTTGAGATATAATTCAAATTATGACAAATCTAGACAGTAATAAAAGTGCAATAAATTCTCATTTTATAGTATATAAAAAGTTATGTAAATGCATATCCTCAAGGGGGGAATGCTTATTTTTCTATATTTTATTCATTGCAGGTATTTTAAAATATCACATAATTACATTCTTTCAAAAAGACACTTTATTTCTTTGTAAAACTTAGTCAACTCATCCTCATTGGGGCATAATTTAAAATTTAGAAGCAAACTTATAGTCTTATTTATCAAAGTGGAAGACAATCTCTGGACATGCTGATAATAAAACATTGTTAATGAGTATGTGAGTTGCAGTGACAATCAAAATGTAGTAACAGGCCTGTGTTAACATTGGAAAGCATGAAAACACATTAAAAGACATATACTTAGCAAGACATATTGTCCCAAACAACATTATATGTTTCAAACTTTAAAGTGTAATAGTTCCTGTTTTATATGTTATTTCAATATAATAAAGGAGAAAAAATTCAACTCAGTTCAGACTATTGAATTCATAATAGACAAATTGGTCTGTGGTTGTAGCCCAGACATGGAATATTTGCCTAGTATGCTCAAGACACTAAATTTAAAATCAGTGACACCAGAGATAAAAATATTTAAACAATATTCCTGAAATAGGGCATTATGATATAAACTAATGGATGCACTTCAAAGTTGAAATTATAATAACCAAGTAATATTTACAGTTTGTAGACAAACTTCAACTTTTAAACAACTATCTAAACAAATACAATAATCAGTAGAAATGTATGTTCATGTGAATAGATGTAAAAATGTCAATAGATTTCAAAGTCAGTATTTGCTAATAGGAATATAGAAAATTATTAAACAGTGGAAAATTCCTGGATAATCAATGCTTTTTTGTTTTTCTTGTTTTTCACCCACCCCATCTGCTTAAAAAAATCATGGACTTAATTATATCTCAAAATCTTTGTATTTATTTTAATTCCTAAAACACGTAGATATGTAGATATTGATATATTAATAAACTTATTCTTCTTTTACAACTTACAATAAATACATTCCTGAAGAATGAAGAATAATAGAAAAGTTGAAGACTCAAAAATGATTTGTGTGCATATCACTGTGAAAACCTCAGAAAATGTAGAACAAATTATAATTTACTATATTGTACCATCAAATTATGCAATTGAGCAAAAGAATTAAAATACATAAAAGTAAATGTCTACAAATTAGAAAAAGCTATAATCAAATTTAAGAGTATTGGCAGATAATTATGTTGCATGCGTGTAAAAAATCCTTTATTCTTTATTTGTAAAATACACTGAGGAGCAAAACAAAACAGAAGAAACAGGTGCAAATAATAATAAAACTTTAAGATTGTTTTACTCTGGATGTTAAGGACTTTGTCAAGAGTTGTATTAAATTAATAGTGACTATTACTTCTTATGCATTTTTAATGAGCATCACTAAGTGTATATTATATGTAATCTATTTATGGGAAAATACTAAACATCTTCGCTTAAAATTTGCACTAATTAGTACACTTTTGAGCAATTATACACAAATATCTATTTTCTAACCATACTGTTGCAATTAAAATTTAGACTTTAACCTAATTAAATTTATGGAATGATTTAAATTTCAATCCAATTGGCCTTTCTTAGACAATTGCAAGTTAATGCTTTCTAACATTATCTTATTTCCTCTTCAATATGCTTTAAAATTCTTCACTTCTTGTTCTTCCTAATTTATACCTGCATAATATTCCACTGTGCACATATACACTGGATATTTTTTATCCATTAATGTCAAGGGGCACTTAGGCTGTTTTTTAACTCATTAATTATTAATTTTGCTTTGATAAACGTGATTATTCCGATGTCAGTATCGTATGCTGTTTGTTTAAATTCTTTCAGGATTATGTTGAGTATTTCTATGTTTTGACTTTGCAGAACTTCCAAAGAGAGTTCTAGAGTTTTTGTACCAGCTTACATTCTCTTCAACATGTGGAACGTTTTCTTTCTTCTCACATTTTTGCAAATATTTACCGTTTCCTTTTAGATGATGATATCTATTCTGAATGTTGTGACATGGAAACTTAATGTAGTGTTGATTTTCATTTCTCTAATGTTACAATACTTTGGATGTTTCTTTGTAAGTTTCTAGGCCATTCTTATTTCTTTTGAGTGTCTTCTCAATTCACATGTCCATTTATTTATCAGGTTATTATTTTTCTTGACGTTAATATTTTGAGTGTCTTGTGCATTTGTCATATGATTCACTCATAAATATAGATTATTAGAATCTCCTTTCCTACTCATATCCCTCTTATGTCTTACTCTTTTCTTATTTTTCAGATTAAATTTCAAGTACTATCAAACGGGGGTGATAAATAGACACATTTGGTTCCTTTCTGATTTCAAAGGAATTGCTTCCAGTTTTTGATATGAAGTTGGTTGTGGGTTTGTCATATATAGCTTTTATTAATTTTAGGAAATATCCTGCCCTACCTCTCTCTGTCAAAGTTTTTATGAAGGATATTAAATTTTGTTGAAGGCTTTCTGTCAAGTGAGACGATCATGTGAATTTTATCCTTGGTTCTATTTTTGTGTTGTATTATATTAGTTGATATACATATGTTGAATCGTTTTGTCATTCCTGAGATAAATTTGGGTAGGTCAGGCTACATCATTTTTTTCAATGTATTGTTGAATTATATTTATAGTTATTGAGATTATATGCATATATCTCCCTCCTCCAAGTATTATAATGTAGTTTGCTTTTCTTTGGCTACTTGCCTGGTCATAGAATGTGGGTGCAAGTAGCTCCATTGAATGAACTTATCAGCAATCTTTGTTTTCTATTTCATGGAAAAGTTTGAGAAGCATTGGTATTAGTAATTCTTTAAAGATTTTGGTAAAATTCAGCAGTAAATCCAGCTAGTTCTGGGCTATTTTCTGTTGGGAAACTTTATTATTCTCTGTTGAGGGACTTTACTATTATTTCAGTGTCTTCAGTTGTTACAGATCTAATTACATTTTTTGTATCTATTTGATTTAATATTGATAAGGTCATATGTTTTTAGAAATTTCTCAATTTATTGTTAGTATTCCAAGAAGCTGAAATATAGGTTTACAAAATGATGCCATATAATCATCTTGATTTCAGTAGCATCTGTTATAGTATTACAATTTTAAAGTCTAATATTATTCATTTGTATTTTCTTTTAGTTTGACTACAGCTTTATCAATTTAATTTTTTACTTTCCAAAGAACCAATATTGCATAGATTGATCCTCATGTTTCTCTTTTCCTATTTCATTAACTTTTGTTCTCACCTTTATGACCTCTTTTCTTCAACTCACTCCAGGTTTTGCTTGCTCTGGTTTTTTGGATCATTAAGTTGCATCATTAGGTTATTTAGTTGCAGTCCTACTGATTTTCTAATATAGACATTAATTATGTCTTGTGTTATGAATTTTGAGGTTTTTAATGTTTAAAATCATAAATAATAGAGAAGAAGCTACATTACATAAACTGCTTTGAGTAGCATTATTTTAAAATGATAAAATATTTCAGTGGAATTGGAAACATTAGTTTGAGAAATGAAATTATGTTTCAGGAGTAAGAAGACATAATTCAAGGAAAAGCTCTTTAATAGTGATTTCAACTGAACACCTAATCAAGGTATTGGTTTTGAATATTTCAGTGGCTCACATGCAGAAAGGATACAATTTTATACACTACATTCAGGTGAATAAAGTGAATTTTTGATAACTTTTAGAGTAAATGTAAGTTTCTCAAATCTTATTTTTATTTATAAACATTATTTATGTTCAGTTACTTATATATGGCATAAATAAGTGTTAAATTGGTGGTAGAATCTTTGTGTATCAACACATGTATTTAAAAACAATATTTATATCCTAAATATAGGAGAATAAAAATGGCATTTTTCACTATTCCATTATGTCATATTAATGTTTCTCCAAAGGACCAATCTCCTACTATGGGCAATTAAGAACCTGTATGAAGTATAACTTAATGCCTAGGGCAGAAACTAATTCAGTTTTTTGGAATAAAACTCAATTTTCAAATTCATTTTCCATTTTATTTTTTGTATATTGATTTGTTGATGCAATGTCAAAATTCCACTGGACTACATTTACTGAGGTGATTTTTATGTTCTTTTCTTCAATTCACAACTTAGTTACCTACTTTTTGAAAATTTGAGTGTAAAAATTCAACCTTAATGTTTCTGTTTTACTTTATGTGTTTAAATGTTATGAGTCCAAAATGTTAAAAAATACGTACAATGGTTGATGAAATGGTCTCTGCTCTATCACGAGACACCATATTTCATCATATTTGTATATCATGAATATGAATGGGTACACACATGTCTCAAAGAAGTGCTGACTTCCTTTCTCTTTTCACCAAAAATTCATCAAATATAAAATTATATTCATTACAAGATCAGTGAAACCAGATTATGTCTAAGCAACAAGTCAGCAAAAAATTGCTCTTGAGTTCATAGTAAACTACCTACGTCTTCGCTCAGCAATATCTGTTATATTTCAAGCATAAATGTCACAAATTTTTCCTTCAATACAATAGGAATCAATTATTATCCAATTAAATTTTCTAATATTGATCACATTTCATTGTTTCTTCATTCATTTTGACAGCTTAATGTGAGTTTTTTTAATGTTAGAAAAACAAACTTGTCAATAAAATATTTAATTTTGTAGTTTACACAGAAATTTATAAACATTCAGGAGACACCACCATGGCTGGCCTATAATCTTTGGGAGACTAAGACAGAAAAATCTCAAATAGGGGCTGGGGATTTAGCTCAGCGGCATAGCGCCTGCATGGAAAGTGCAAGGTGGTGAGTTCGAGTCCCGCTACCGGAAAAAAACCAAAAAACAAAAAAAAAAGAACTTTCCTTAGAAAAATCTCAAATAGTGCTGCCTCCTTAGTGAGTTAATGAAAGTCTTCTCAAAGTTTAAAAAGAAAGAGAGTGGGGCTTAAGGATGTAACTCAGTGTGAAGACCTAAGTTCAATTCCTAGTAACACCACAGAAAAAAATAATTGGAGCAAGTGAACATCTGTTTCTGTACACTGTGATCAATTTTAATATTCTCTTGTTTTCAAGATTTCTTTCAGCCTAGCTAAACAGTTTATTTTATAAATCACTCTTTCTCACTTTTGTGTCATTGTTTACTTTAACATACTATTTAGTGTTACAGTTTTCATAATTAAGAATTGGAATGCCAGCTTCTAAACATTCTCTACAAACGTATTTTAGAAAACATATTGAAGAATTTCATGTGCTGTATGCACTTTACATAAACATAAAGAATGATTCTTTTGCCCATTAAGTAGAATTTGTAGACAGAGTACTGTGCACATGATTTGAAAAAAGTCATACACATGCTCTTAAAATAATTTCAGAATTTACAAATATTTTAGACTATGTCTGCATAGAGAGTTGTACCATTATATATGTTAAAGTAGAAATTCTGTGATATATATATATATATATATATATATATATAAAATGAACAGTAACTTTTAATTGTAAAATATTTTAAGATTTTACTGTGCTAGACAAATATTACAGTAGCTGGCTGTGGTGGCACATGCCTATATTCCCAGCACTGGGAAGGCTCAGGTAGGAGGATCGTTGTGAGTATGAGACCAGCTTGGCCCACAAAGTGAGCTCAAGGCCAGCCTGAACTGCATAGCAAGACACTGTCTGAAAAAGACAAAAACAAAAATTAAACAAACATTAATGTAAATGAAAAATATTCATTTGAACTGATATTTGAATATAAAATATTTGTATTTGGCCATACTATTATTTTGTATAGTTTAACCAAATGTCATCAAATGGTATTATACTTTAATATTTATGATATTGCACACCATAAAAACTAAGTTCATCATATAAAAGCTAGAAACATAAATATAATTTAGTAAGTCACATAATTAACCTTAATTCAAGTATAGAAATAACATTTGAGAAGTACAAATGCATTTTTCATATTTATACTGGACTTTTGATGTATCTAAATTAAATTTCAAAGTAATTAAATTGAAAAACTATAGTCTCATAATTAAATATAATAACCAAGCAAATATGTAAATGATTCAAGGCTTGGAGAGAAACAGGATTAGTGGTTTTAATAAGCATGTGATTCTACTAAAACATCATTATGAGCATTTTCATGGATTGTTTGTAACCATGCTTCTAGAAAATGTTTTAAATAAGAATGTAGAGAAATTGCTTTCTGTAATAACACTTTATTTTGCATTAGATGTGGTTCCTTTATGATTTGGAAAGTAGTTTTAGCATCATTATTTAATCATGGTACAGGTGGTCAACATGTGTAAACAATGTATAAGATATTTTGAGAAATACTCAAGGCAGCAACTGATACAACATGCCAAAAACCTTTTTTTTTCTCTCTCTCTCCCTCCTCCTTATTGAGGCTTCATGCAAAGTGTCATCGTGTCACACTATAATCTTTTAACCATGCTTACATTAAAATATGGCATAGAATATTTCCAAATAATACAGTATATTCCTTATTTTGGATTATCTGTGACTATTTGCTAACAGTCTATTTTAAAACAAAACAAATTTAATATTATTTTGTCTAACATTACTGAGCATGAAATAGCATTCTAAGTCATTTGGCATTTCATCACAAGTATAAACTAGCTTTCTAGCATGACAAAATAGTTTCTACTTTGGTGCTAACCTTTGATATCATCACAGACCTTTATGCTAGTGACACATGGGATTATGAAAATAAACTTTAAAAGGTACTTTAGTTTCATCAAATAATTATGCTACATACGTACTTATTCCAAGAGCAACGTCAAAAACTATGCAGTTTCAGGTTTTTTCTAAATATAAGGTGAAAATCCACTTTTTAAATAATATTTCCCCTTAAGAGATCCTTTTTAACTTATCAACTTATAGAATGAAGAGGATTTTTTTGAAATTTGTGCTTTCTAGAGAATAAAATGATAATAGGCTCATGAATTAAGTTGATAGACCTAAAGATAGCAGCAAATTATGGGAAAAGGCAAGTATTCTGACCCGTACTTTGTTTGCTTGGATTCTCAGAGGATACACCAGGGAAAGTAAGTAATTGTATCCAGGGGCTGGGGATTTAGCTCAGCAGCAAAGCGCCTGCCTGGCAAGCGCAAGGTCGTGAGTTCGGTTCCCGGTACCAGAGAAAAACAAAAACAAAAACAAAAACAAACAAACAAAAAAAATTGTATCCAAATTATGGGTGGCATTTAGAAATTAAATTGAAATTTCTGAGAAAGAAACCTACCAATCTAAAGGCTAAATGAGGCAACAAAATAATTTGCCTACTCACTAATTAACTAAGTATCAAATAGATAACACAAATGGGCAAATCTGTGCTCTATAATAATATATAATTTCTATGCTATTAAATTTAACATTTTATTTAGAATTTGCAATATGTGATACTATACTAAACAGAATAGTTTCTAATCTTATCCAAAATTTTCATAGTATAATTTCACAAAACTTTTACTGAAGGTGATACAGATGAAATAGTGTGTCTGTGTCCATTTTCCCTGTTAAAAATATTTTCAAAGAAGTTCCTTTCTGCAATAAAGTTGTACCTTTCAAATGAATACAGAAAATCTCCAAATTACCAAGGCGTTCCATTCCAAAATTCATTTGTAATGCAACAAAGTAAGACTTACACAGTACACCTGCAAGAGCTTAAAACTCAAATATTTGTAATATCGGGACTTAAGATATATATGTATGACAAATGATTAAATAGTTTTCAGAGTACTGAGTGTTTTCAGATTTTATATTTTTCACTTAGACTTATTCAACTGATGTAATCATTCTAAGCAATGAGCACATATTTATGGTTTAGTGTCACACAAGAATGTGAAGTTATCTAGCATCCTTCTGCTTCTGAGTAAATTATTTCTTCTAAAGTTAAATTCAGTAAGATTTTTATTATATTTATATCAATTTTCCTGTAATTAGCTACATACTTCCTATAAATCTCATGTCTATGGAATAGCATTAATAATAATTTACTCTTGCCTAATTGGAAAGCACATAGAAACCATTAAGAGAACTCCTAGTAATTTTCCCAACATCCTTAGGACACAGGAACTAAGCCAATGGTCATTTACAGCTAAAGCAACAGAAGCACATAGAAATTTATAGATTTCTTATTGTTACAAACACAGTCTATATCCTATGCTTGTCTATTTTACTATTATAATTTAATATCTAATGTTCTTTAAACATTAACACCCATAGATTTAAAATTCATAGCTTGCTTGCTACATTAAAATGTATTTTACCTGTCTCCACTTAATTTTTTTCATATTTCTTCTGTTTGAAGAGATGTGATGTTCATCTAAATCAAATTTTGTTATCGATTAAAATTCATATTTTCAAAACTTCTCAACAGCATCTTCTATACACTCTTTCCAATCTTTCCTTACTAGTGTGAATCTCTATCTTTTTTAGATTCATAAAAATTCAAATATGGTCAAGTCTCTATAGGTGTGAAACAATAATTATAAAACAACAATAAGTATAGCTAGTATCTCCCTCCATCGCTGTAGCTCTACTCATGCCATTAATGCTTATTTTACAATAATAATGAAGTTGAACTCTTATATTTGTCTTCCATTTGTATCTGAACAAAATGGTTTCCTCACTACCTCGTGTAAATAATTTATTTCCCGTACTCTGTGTAAAATCCATCTAACATTTTTTTTGCTTGATTGTTTTTAACGCTGATGTAAATAACTGCCTCTTGAAATCCCTTTCATATATGTTGATGTTGCAGTCATTGGTTTTTGAGCCACACTTCAATATATGTCTATTCATATGCCTTCAATATAGTCATTCTTTACAGAATATTCTACAACTTCCTTCCTGAGCTACAAGGTGATCCCTAAGCAAAAATGTTACGTTCATTTGTATAATCATTTAAATATCATAATTGTGTACATAGTTCCATGATCTAGAAATTTAGTAAAGGTAATTACCATTACTATTTCTCATCAATTTTCTTCATATTTAACAGATACCAATTAATCTTTTAGCAGAATTTCCTACTTATCCATAATTTGTTTATTACTTCATTCATTGCCATCACATAAGAAAACAAAAGGAGAAAATAGAACCAAAGCTTTTGTAAATGAGGAAGGCAGGAGGGGTTAAAAAGAGCAGTGGGGAATAAAGAAAAAGAAGAAGATATATCAGGTAGAGGTGCATATTCCCTATGATGAATATTATCATTATGTATATGTAAAGTGTACCAATAAAATAAAGAAAATTTATATACAGACTTCATTCATCTTTACATCTACTGTGATGGGTGATTATTTCCTGTCATACTTTTAATTGAGTCTAGTCTTTCCCAGTTCACTTTATAACTTATATGTAGAGCAATAAATCTGCAGTTTGAAAGTCATTTTTACTCATTAACATGACTCCTCAGGTTTCTGTTGGCCTAGTTCTTGTCGATGTGCTGGCCGGATCACGTTACTGTTCAAATGATGAGCCCCGCTTAGTGAACTTGTCTAATACTGAGAGACTTAGATATATAATTTGGAATTTTCTTATAAACATATTTCCTTTTGCCAAGATCAACTTTCTGTCTTTTCACAAAGTTCATACTTCCATGCATATGTCAACTTTATCTGAGAACCTGTGGTAAGTTTTTGACTTGAATCAGGCTTTCAGCTTACATATTTCCAGTGATTCCTCTTAGAATTTTATTTGTTTGTGTGTTTGTTTGTTTTCAGATAGAGCCTCACTATGTAGTTCATGCTGGCCTGCCACTCTCTGTTATCCTCTTGCCTCAGCCTCTCAAGTGCTTTAATTATAACACTGTGCCACCATGCCCAGTTCCTCTAAGCATTTTAACAATGTCTTTTTAAAAAAATATCTCATTGCTTTTCACTCTTTTCACTATGGTTGCTTGATACAAAAACACTATATTTGACTCACTTCTTTAAGCTTGACATTTAGTGTATCTGCAATAAACATATATTCAATAAAATTTTTAAAGTAAACCTTGTTTTCCTCAGTCATAAAATTATTTTTAACTATCTGGTTGTATTTGGTGCAATTTCTTTCATCCATTATACTTAGTTTATGTTATTGTGTCTTGCCCACCTACAATTTTATCCCCAAGGTTACAATATTGTCAGAATTTACTCCTACATGGCTGATAGAATTATGGTGATATTTATAGGAATCTAAAGGTTGAAGGAAATAAGCATTGAGACAAAATGTTAGAGAAGACGGAAATTGTCTCATAATGCTGACTTTGTAGAACTAGCCAAGTATTTGGAAAGCAATTTCTGATAGGTAATAGAATTTGAAAGCCTGGAGCTTAGGGGAGAATCCACATTTGAAGATACGAAATTAGTGTGCATAAAGTTAATATATAAACTTGAGATTTTGATGATGTAGTTAAGATGAGAATTGCAGGCTGTGATGTATAATCTTAAGTGCTCCCTATCCTTATCTCCCTATTAAAGAATTAAAAAAAAAAGAATAGCAGAAATAGCAGCAAAAAAGGGGTCACAAAATTGAAAAGATAACCAGAAATACAGCAGAAGAGGAAACATTGTTTAAAATGTGATATTTTCTCAGCATAAACACTGAGGAAATATCAGGATATTAAATTCTTTTAGCAATTTAATTTGTTTGAGAAAAGTACAATCAGTAATATTTTGGCCAGAAAATTCTGTTTATAAGGCAGTAATTTATCTGAAATTTAAAAAAGTGTCTGTAAACAAATATTAATTGGCCAGTGACAGAAAACTTAAGCCAGACTAATCACATGACTTTGACAAAAACTTCTAAACATTTCTAATCTGGAGTGAGAAATAGCATACTCATGATAAGGGCTTTGGAACTGTATCGTGTACTGATTAATGTACTAATTCCTGCATTGTTTGTTCATGTAATAAAACATGAGAAATAAGTATTATACAATGCATACTGTTCAGAAACATGACCCTCAACAATGTTAAATACATTCCCTGAAGTCATAGAGATAATGAGTTATAAGGATTCAATTTGAAAATTTATATGACTGCAACTTTGTTCTTTTCATCTGTCTTAATAACACGTGAAAGATTGTAATAAGTATTATAGTGGAAATTTTTTCTGTATAAAACAATTGGCCTAAGAGTATGTCTATATCTGTATAAAAAGAGAATGAAAATAGTCTTAACTTTTAATGAATAAAATGTTCTAAATATCTGTTGACTTTCTGCCAAGTATAATACAAAATCCTACCCAACCAAATAACATGTGCAGCACTTAAGATGATTTGGGCAGGGTATTTGGACGTTATCAGGTTTTCTTCTTTAGAGTGACCTGTACATATAATAATATGTTCTGATGGAACTTCACAATCATGTTTTCATGAATTTAGAGTTGGTGTAAGCAGTTTATAATTCTCTTATGCAATTACTACATAAGTTCAGTGCCATGGATGACCATTTGAATACATTAAATGCTCACTAAAGAAAGCTTATGTGCTCTCATGTGAAAAAAAAAAAAAAAAAAAAAGATGCCAATGTCTAGAGAAGGGAAAAGTTCTCTACAGATACAGTCTTGACTAGAGGCTCCTTCAGGGCTTTATTTCTATTATCTTATTATATGAAAAAACATCTAATTTTGAAAAATTCCCACTTTCCCCCACATTAATGCTATTGTGCTTGCCAAATATAATTAAAATTTCCAGAAGGATGAAGCAAGATTAATGACGTAAACAAGGACAAAAATGGGGAAAGGGGCATTAGAAGAGGAGGGAAGTTGGAGGAGAGAAAGGGAGTCTAAAAAAGACTCAGCTTATCATGCACATTTCCCAGCCCCCCAAGATAACTGTAATATGCACACATGGGAAATATGCACTAATCAGATAAAATTTAAAAAAAGAAAAAAGTTACCTAAAATTATAATGCCTGATGTGATATATAATGCACAAGTATATTAAAAAGAATTGAAAATTAGTTGGCCACAGCTCTGGCAGAAAGATCATATTTGGTCTTCTGCAATTTTAATCAGAAGGTAATCAAATGAACCGACAGACAGCCATGAAATAACGGGGAAAGTAAATAATTTTGGAATCATTGAATTGTGTTTAATTTTCTGGTAGAGCATTAAAATGTAAATTTTCAGCAAAATATACATTTATTGTTTAATATATCCAGTGTTACAAAGACTGAATTCAGATTTACAAAGTACATGTGACTTACCAATTGAATGATATCACCACTGAGGGAAAATAGAAAAAGTGAACACAAAGCAAAAAAAAAAAAAAAAGAAAATGTGAACACAAGCATATCAAGGAGGTAATCAATCAAAAGTTATAATGAAGTCACGAGTATAGCAAGTACAGACAAAAGGGTATAAGTCATGAATCTACATCAATAACAATAAAATTAAATACATCACCTTAAAAATATTTTCCATACATTGAACCACAAAAATTAAAGAGTCACTCTCCTTTAAATGAAAGGAAGATATTTCGTGAGCTCCATACATGCCCTGGCTTTTTAAACTGTGGTCATTTGCCAAACCACAGTACAGAGAAGCCACTTCAAAATAGAAAAATGAGACACTGATAAGGTTACATTCTGAGCTGGTAAAGTAGTTGGATTTGCAAGGCATGATACCAGAGCTGGGACAGCTGTGAAGAAAAAGAGCTTTCAAAGATCCAATAGGTCCTTTCAACTCTCAGGCTATCTTCAATCTTTTATCACTATATGGTTGTGATACACAATAACTACATTTGATTTAGGAAATTTTAATATATAAATGCGTGTCAAAACTTCATTATTTGGGGTCTCCTTCCCTCCTTTTCCATCCCATCCCCCTCCCCTATTTCTCAGGTCATCTTCGCCATTTTCACAAAATATACCTCTTTGTTTTCCGTCATCTTTGTTTTGTTCACTACATTATGTATACACCAAATTTCTCTTTTTTTAATTTATTTTAAAAATTGAAGAAGGAAAAAAGTGTTAACAAACGGACATCTATTTACAAAATAGCATAAGAACAATACAAGCAGTACTGAATTACAAAGTGGTAGGAAATGAACAATGGTTGTTGTATTATGTATGGATATCTTCAAAGTGGTTTCTCAGGAAAACAAATAGAGACATGCAAGATCGATCAAATAAATAATAGCTGTTCCTTTCAGTAAAGTGATAGAAGTCAGTAGCACAACTATGTTAGCTATCCTGTATATATACATACATATATAATTTCCCCTTCTTTCTTTTCTCTATTCCCTCATCCTAGTTGCTTTTTACTTTTGAGCATTATCCTTTCATTTCACAATGCCTATCATACCTCCTAATTTTTATTCACTCTTTCAGGCTCTTACACTAGTGAGACAATACGTTGCCTATACATGGAGGTCTGCTTTATTTCACTTATGAGTATGGTCTCTAGTTGTGACCATTTACCTGTAAAACCCTAGAGTTTATCTGTCTTTATAGCTGAATAATATACCATTATATAAAAGTGCCACAATTCTTTTATCCATTCCTCAATGGATGGACATTTGGGTTGCTTCCACAATTTAGCAATTACAAATTGTGCCTCTATGAACATGAGTGCACATCTATCTTGGTAATATGATCTTTTCAGATCTTCTGATAAAATACCCAGAAGGGGAATAGCTGAGTTGAATGGGCCCTCTAGACCTAGTTTGCTGAGGAATCTCCAAACTGATTTCCAGTGGTTTCACCAGTCTGCATTCCCACCAGCAGTGGAGAAGAGTTCCTTTTTCTCCATAACTTCATCCGCATTTGTTATTGGTTGATTTCTTAATGGCAGCCATTCTTACCGGGGTGAGACGAAATATCAATGCTGTTTTAATTTACATTTCTCGAATGACTAATGATGTTGAACATTTACTCATGTATTTATTTACCACTGTATTTCTTCATCTGAGAAGTGTGTAATCATCCCAGCTGCCCATGTTTGGATTGGGTCTTTGAATTTGGGGAGGTTGATGTTTCTTAATTCTTTATACATTCTAGATAGAAGCCCTTTGTCCAAGGGACAGTCAGCTAAATTTTTTCTCCAATTTGTGGATTTTCTTTTTACTCTGCTGGTTATTTCTTTAGATGTGCAGAAACTTTTCAGTAGGATGAGATCCCAATTGTTGATTCTTTGAAGTATTTCACATGCAGTTTGGTTTTTGTTCTGAACTCTCTGCCTACCCCTATGTCTTCAAGATATTTACCTACTTTCTCTTCCAATAGATTTAGTGTTTCTGTACAGATCTCAATATCAAAATTTTTATATAAGAGGATAAATATGACATTTAAACTTTAGACCTGGAAAGAAGCAGGATAATGTGACAGGTAATCACTAATTAAAGCTCTGTAGAAGGGAATAGAATGAAAGGGAGCACTGGAAATATTATGTAAGATGTTTGGAAGATGTTAGAGATATATTTATATATGTTTGTATCTATATACATATCTGCAAATATATGTGTCTTACAATATAGTTACACATGTTTATGTTTAATTTATTTAAATAAAAGTTACATTAATCTGGAAAGATAAAAATAAAAGGACAGAAAAGATAGACTTTGAAATATTAAGCATAATGAAACAAGGCTAGTTTATTAATATAGAAATAGCATATCCAAACAAAGATATTCACAAGTAATAAAAAGGGATAATTCAAATTGTTCAAATATTCAATTGTTTAAAATAAATAATTTATAATAACGTTTTCCTCAAAATATAGGGAGAAACATGAGATATCTAAAGAAAAAGACATATTCAAAGTATAGGCATATTTTAATATCCCATCAGAAATTGGCATAATAAGTTTTTATAATTCAACAATTATCCAGCAAAATTGAAATACCCTATCAACAAGATTAACAGAAAATTGTTTTGGCAATATTATACTTATCAACTGTACAATACCTTTTTTGCAGAAGCATGTAGAAAATTCATTAATTTATATACTTGGAGGGTCAAAGAAGATCATAATAAATTAACAGGATTGAAATCATGCAGAAAATAATCTCTACCATCAGTAGAACCGGATAAAAATCTAACAACCAAGTTGTACAGAATATCCTTACTTATTTGAAAGAAAAGCCAAATATTTCCGAACAACATTCAAAAATACTGCAGAGAAAATTAGAAGATCCCCACAACACATCAAAGACTGATGAAAACACAATGTACCACATTCTGGGAAGCACATATACCTCTTTCTCCTCCCTTCTGTGACAGAGCAAAGTTAAAATAGGTCAATATTGTAACACAAGGCAGCATCCTCAACAGATCACAGTGGGAGCCTCAGTGCTACACAGCGAGGTGCTAAGGCATGAGTATGAGAAAGGTGTCCTGGACTTGGTGCCTTTCATGGAACACTGGAATGTGATCAGGATTAGAGTGTTTTCCTAATTTTCCAGCAGGTTAAGAAGAGTATTAAATACAGTGACATCTTGGTGAAGACTGTCAGAGCCTGTGAGATAACATTTAATCCTCATAAGAAATTTTGAATTATTTTATTCATTTTGGTGATGAAAGTGAGCAAGTGAAAGGTTAAATACCTTCTTCATGGTTAAATAATTAGTTAATGGGGAATCTAGCATCGTTAGAGATGTGCAATAATAAGTGTACATTAACAACACATTAACAATAGAAAATGTCTAAAAATCTTTATTTGCAAAATTAAGGAAGTGCTTCTTATTGTGCTGATACCATAAAATAGTATTTCAACATAAGCTTAGAAGAAAGAATATTTCCTTGGCTACAATTTCTTTTAAAATATTTTTAGAAGCAAAAGAAGTAGATTGAGGATTATTAAAATGTAAATTCATAAGTCATCTAAATAAATCCAAGGACTAAGACATTGTGTTGGAGGAAAGTACAGAAAGGGTACTATTTCAAAATTTCTGCTAGTGTTTCATGTTTCTGAAGGTGGAGACTAAAGGGAGATGAATAAAGGCAGGTGTGTAATATAATGCATTAATCACCCTTTGGTTATTAAAGGAAAGGCATTGTCTGCATGGAAACATTTAAGATAAAAGGAGGCTGGAGTGCTTTGCATAAGAAAGTAAAAAGGAATTCTAGGTGGGTGAAAGAGTGTTCGAACTTTGCATGAGAGTTGGGCTTTGTGGAGTTTCAGAAAGATTATTTTTTCATTATTTTTATTTAGTTTACTTTGAAGGTCTTAAGACTGGAAAGGGTCAAGACCATACAGATCACTTTAAAGGAGCTGGTGTTGAAAGAGAAGAAAATAGGATGTAAGTGACCTTAACATACATATTAATACATTTCCCTTGATTCAGTTTTGTGACACCACTGTGCTTATGTCTACCCTCACTATGTTCTAGCTTCAAGTGATTGTTCCATACATGCAGAAGTGATAAGCACTGTCTTTAACTATGTTAAATTTATTGAGTCCATTTTTATTGTCTAAGCTTCCATTTCAAGTCCCAGTAGACCAAAAAGTACCCCCTCATATGCAGTGCCTCATAATCACACTGAATTTTGAAGAAAAGACTTAATTTTGAAACAAGTCAGTTTCCCTCTCTCAAAACAAATTAACAGAAACCAATCCAATCAGAAAAAAAAGCCAGTAGATCTGAGTCAGCATAACGAACTCCCTATAGCTTTCACCTTGGAAGAAGTGAACCTGACCTTAACCATTTGACACATTTTTTTAGTTTTATTTCCTGTTACCACACTGTAACAGCCAACTGTTCCCCCTTGCTCATTCCACACTCAGTCTACTTCATAGGACAAACGATTGCCTGATTATAGATCTCAAATAACATCAATTTCATCAACTCTGCTGTAATTTTTATATTTTATACCTATAATTGTCTGAGCCCTGATTACAAATACCAGCAGTGAAAAACAAGATGAGATATGAAACCAGGTCTGAATTTCCTAAGATTTACCCTTGAGTAGATTCTACAAAATGTCTCAAAGAATATTGCTTTCAGAGATTTATTTTAAAAACATAGTTCTAAAACTTTCATAATTGAAGTTTACTATGACTATATATTGTATTCTTAGCTAAATGTTATCTCCTGGGAATTTTATAAAAGTGTTACTAGTGTTCTGATGTTCAGTGTTTTCTGTGGTCTTTTCTGCCAATAGTCTCCATTTCCTTTGTCCTTGTGTTTATTACCTCAATTTTGTAAAAATATTTTTGAGAATCATCAACATTCTAGGCTTGTTTGTCCTAGAAAGTTTTCTTTAACAGTATCTTTAAGCATGTTCTTTGATTTTGTTTTCAACACTCATTAATTCAATTTTGGTTTCCATTTTATTTTGCTGGTTTTTTTGCCCCAACTTATATTATTTTCAACAGTCACTAATTTTTATTGACTTTCTAATCTTATATTAGTATCTATGATTTTTCATCGACACTTTCCTGAATGTTGCAACTAGTGATTACCTACTTTTATTGTCCATTTTCTCTGTTTTTCTATTTAAACCGTGTGTTATTTTTCTAAAGAAAGAAGAATTTTCAACACTTTTATGTGAGACTCATTTTTCAATTATTAAGATTCCAATTTTTTTGTGAATGTCTTTGCCTATTTTTAATTGTGTCTTTCCCCCTGAAACATTTTTGTTTTTGTTTGTTTGTTTTGCTTTCTCTGTGAGTTCCATTTTCATTCTTTCTGAGTGAATATAAATTCCTTGACCAAATATTATGGGAGAATCTCTGGAATGAGGAGACATGTTTGAAATTAAGACATTCTATCTCTATATTTTTACAAAAAAAAAATGTACTTCTCTGCAAATGTGGTTTATGGTTTGCTTACTAGTTTCTTTGACCTTCTAGCAACTTTTTCCTCTTTTTATGCAGGAATGATACTTTTGCACTATGGGCTAAATCCATCTTCCTTTGAAGAGTATTTTGGCTATATATATATATTTTTTTTTGAAAATTTTAATAGCTGACTGTTCTGGACATTGCATATTCCTTTTCCCTTATTTTTTTCCTTGAAGATTTCTTTCCAATTTTAATTGATCCAGAAATATAGCTCAGCAGCACAGCACCTGTCTTACAAGCAAAAGGTACTGAGTTCTATTCTCCATGCAAGACATAAATCATATAGCAATTTTAATTGAAGAATAATTCTGTTAAATGCTCTTTTGCAATATTTTTTCCTAATGTTAACTGATAAATAAATGCTAAAATATTTAGCATAAGAAAATAATCCTGGTCACTTTGGGAAAAAAGATATATAAAAGCTAAAAAAAAAATTTAAATACTTATATTGTCTAGGTACTATTATTCTATGTATATACTTATTAGATTATGTAACAGGGGATTTTTTATACTTTTACTTTTCTAGGTGGATTTGTGAGTGTTCATTTATGAACACAATCAGCTAATTGAATAATTGTATCTAGTGTTGATAAGCTTAAAAACCTGCCGAGAGAAAGCACCTTGAGTTTGCAGCATCTTGAATTTATGACAGTGGCCCATACTAAGGAATTTAAAGTACTTCAAATGTGTATTAATAACTGAGCGGAATACAAAAGAACATGCCTATTTAATTTATGGAAAAAGTATTCTGTAAGTAGAAATATAGTATTTGCTAAAATTAGAATTCCAATTATTTTATATTATGAAAAGAAAATTCATATAAGGCAAATTAAAGTAATACCCAAGTAATATTAATGTGGCAATTATAACTAAAGCATGTTAAAACTGAAAAATAACATTGTAAGAAATGTGTATCAAATATATCATAATTCCTACTTGAAACAAAACTCCCAACTGCATATCATAGCTTAAAAATTATTAATATTAAATTAGATTGAATTTTAGTGCATCCAAATCCTTGTGCATTTCCTATAATTAAAAGAATTAGAAATCTGTTAATGTGGTATCGGCTGTACCTTGAGATTGAATCTAATGTATATGTGTATATTATGTATATAATTCATAATGTATATATGGATCTATAATACTTGTACATATATAACAGATAAAAATGCCTATTCATTAAAAGAGAATCAAGGCTTTGGTTCCAAATTTTCAGAGCATGACATCTGGTCACACAACTTCAAAAATGTATAATCAATACTACACAATTTTGGAAGCTTTGTAATTCATATCCTTATATTTAAAATTAAATAAATCATAATGCTCATCTTTAAAAGTTGCTAAAAAGATAAAACTGAAAAATAATACCAAAGAAATTATCCAACTACTTGAGAAGTTGAGACAGGAGATTTGAGAATTTGGGAACAGTGTATCTTAATATAAAAAAAAAGTGAAAGAAGCTTTCAGACATGACTTGGCACTCTGCCTGAGTTCAGTCACCATAAATAGAAAAAAAGGCCAGAAAAAAAGGCTAGACTGCATCCTCACATTTAATAAATGTTAGTTGTATATCTATCTTGATGTACGTTATTTATAAAACTTGAAATCAAGAAGATTAAATATAAGGCTAACTTGTTCGAGAAATCTGTAATGCCCTCATGTGGAAATTAAATATTATTCATCTAGAAATTCTGATATTACATTTAGTTTTAACTTATCTAATAATTTTACTAATATCAGCAATAATACTACTTTAAATCATACATTTTGAAAAGACTGGCATCGATGTTATTTCTGACTCACAGAAGAGTTTCAGCTGTCCCCTGCATATTACCCTTTAATCATGTATGTGCCATCTTTTGTAGTAAACAACTAGATCATTCTCAACCATAATTAGAAATTAATACATTTGCTTTATATAAAATATGTAAAATGTCTATTATGTGTCCATACAATTCTCACCTCCTATCTCCATTTATATTATTTATTCACCTATAGATTTTATGTTAATTCCTTCTGCATTTTTTAAACTATTTTTGACACAAGATATCACAAAACTCCCCAGAATTGCCTTGAACTATGATTTTCCTGACTCAGCCCAAAGTGCGTGGATATATCAGATCTATCTTATGCTATCTTCTTACTATAATAGCAAAGTAAAAGGACGGTGCAGGAGGATCCCATAGTAGTTAGAAAGGAATTTTGATGGCAGCTATTTGTTATGTTTACATGTTTAAAATTCATTTGTAATGTTATCTTTTATACCCCAGACAGATAATTTCAATTTCTTGTCAGTGGTAGAGTAATATTTATGTTTAATGTGTGTTTTCCATCAGTAGACAACCTGTCTATTTTTATTTCCAAATCCATTTTCTTTCCTTCCACTTCCATGATCATCTATTTGCAATTAAGTAGAATTAAGATTTATTTAGACATTTTTAGAACATATTGTAAAGCAATATTGCATTGGTTTAAAACAAGTGTATATTTATTTACTGTACATGTATGTACATATTACTATATCTCTTATGTATTTATATGTAATTTGTATAAATTTTCCTTCAAGAGACACTTAGCAGAGCACAAAATACTAATTGTACAGCATTCACCAACTGAAAATACTTATTCACAAATAAGAATTTGCCATGCTTTAGAGAAATTACCCTGTTATCAATAAACAGAGCAACTGACTACCTTTCTACTAAGTAATTCTAATATCTCATCATTTACCATTATGGTATCATATATGCCTATAACAGATAGTACACCAGTATGACAAATGTCAGGCAGTGTATCATTGTAAGCACAATACTTATAGTTTAGCTAGGACACTGCAATATGAACTGTAGAAGTCATCATGGCTGAAACAAAACTAGTACAATAACTGCATATGTTGATAGCCAACCATGTACATGTCTGTTAATCACATCATTATTGGGAGGAGAAATAACCTGGATACTAGCTATGTGTATGTAAACTACCATCTGAATCTTGTCGTGTCCATAAGCTGTACTTTGTGTCTCTGCTTCTCAAAGTAACATTTATGAGATCATATCTTGTAAGTAGCTGAAAATGCTACATGCACTCATTCTCAATTACCCCACTCTTAAAACTATTTTCTACCAACAAAAAATTTTATTAGAGGCTGCAGACCTAGTCAGTCATTTCATGTAATTCAATATGTTTGAAAGATTTTTTTTTTTAAGATAGGCTTTTCAGATTTACAGTTGCAGGTTGTTTCCTCTACCAAATCTCTGCACAAAATGGCCTTAAGCATGCTCCAAGAACAAGCTGCTTTTTGGCATAAACCATTTGACGTTCGTCCTACATTCAGAAATTTTATTCATCTGGACTGTGACATCTCACTGAATTTAGCCAGAAGCCAGAAGATTTGCCTTCTAGCATTTTTATGTCTCTCCTAAACCTGGATATAGGTATTTTTGTTTGTTTGTTTGTTTTACATTCTGACCTTCACTTTCTCCAGAGATCTCAAAGACTTTCTATTCCTGAGACATTTAAGAGTCATATAACATGATATTGTTGAATGTGCTTTGTGCTTGAGTACTATTGATTTCAAGTGACATACATACAAAAATATGAGGTCATAGATGTTTTATCCAGTGTAGTGTGTTCATTTTCTACTTGTAAGATTAGAAGTTTCCATACCCTGAATCTATTTAGAAAGAGTTTATATTTAAAGCTAGGAAACAAAGCAGTTTTTACTTCAGCTACCATATTGGATGGCAGTCAGTTACACACCTTATAGTGAATGAATAAATACGTTGTTTTCCTTATTTTATGAAGAAAGTTTCCTTTCAAATATTGCTACTCCTTGAGCAGTTTCTTGTTTTCATGTGAATGTGCTGTGAAGCCAAAAGGAAAATAATAACAAATAAACTATTACTTCCAAAATTCCATTAAAGTCATCTGTTTTAGGGGCTGGGGATTTAGCTCAGCGGCAAAAGCGCCTGCCTGGCAAGCACAAGGTCGTGAGTTCGGTTCCCGGTACTGGAGAAAAACCAAAAACAAACAAACAAAAAAAAAGTCATCTCTTTTAGAATAAGTATCAGACAAAAACATATTTGCAATTTGGTATAATGAATAAATGACTGTATCAATAACTGATAAATTTTCTATACTTAGCTTAAACTGCTATGAACTGGCTTAAAACTATATTTCTTATATTTGTAACCTCTTATGACATCTTTTATGAAATACTACTTTTATACATTTAAACTATGATACCATTATTTTATGCTACACATATGACTGTATATTACTTTATAACATCTTTACACATTGTCTTAGTTTTTCATGTTGCTAGACATATCAAAATTAAAATTATCTTACCAAATATAAAAAAATTGTATTAGCAAATATATCAACCCTTCTCTAAAGGCATGATAACCAGTTTTGTGTGATCTGAATTTTCTGGAAAAATGTGCCTGGCAATTGTTTTTGGTAAACATTTGCTCAGCACAGTACACTATCTGATTTGAGATAGGTAAAGCAGCTGTTTCAGCTGCACAGAAAGTGTTGCCAGATAGAAACTGGGTCCCTAAGGCACGGGTTGAGTTACAGTTTTAAAAAATTAAATTAGCCCTGGACACATTTGGCTCCCCTGTTGCTTGGCTCCTTTTCACCGAGGCCTTCCACCACGGCTTCCTATTTGTTTGGCCCAAACCATTCTGTAGTTTATTGACAGTAGCATGATAAATCACAGTTTCCACTGGGCATCAGACCTGCTCACATGGTCCTACGCCCTGAACATGGGCCAATATTCATGCCTTCCCACACAGGCCTGTGAAAGTGCTCCTTCAAATGCCTGAAAACTGATGTTCCATGAAACAAACTATTCTTAACCCAGAAAGTAACTCTCTGGGATTGTGGCCCGTTCCCTCAAAAGAACCACAATCCTGAATCTACAGTGGCATTCTATCCTCTTTGTGTGAGACTCAAATAATTATAAATATTTCATGCATAAAAAATAAACATAACTATAAAGTAGCACAGAGGCTTTCTGATTTTTACTTTGAAGATATTATGTGAGTATATATTTTAAAAAAATTTTTAGGTTTACTTATGAATTTTTTAAGACAATAGTAGAAATACCCTTTGCATATCAAAGAATTCAAGTAAAGCCAATTGAATTGTATTTGGGTTATGAATTTAGCTCATTTTGAAAGATGGTACCACGTTACTTGAATCAGATGTATCTATCTTTTGCTTACCTTAATTTACTTTCTAATTAAACTTTAATTATACTATGTTTTTGTATATATGAGTAACTGAAGATCCACTATTATATGAAATTTGTGAGATGCCAATATAGAATAAAATTAAAGTTATTATGATTTAGAGTAAAACATCATTAAATCACAATAAAATATAAGTTTGAAATTGATACATGACCAACAGAAATGAATCATGACATGATTGTTAAATTGGTTTTATTGAAAATTGTGCAGTGCCATTGTTTTATTTGACAAAATAATTTACTCTTAAATAATCATTTATCATTTTGAATCTATACAAAATCATTGCACTGTATTTAAAATAGGCATTTGATACTTGTCTTACTAGTTAGATGGAGAACAGAAGTTCCCTTTGAACTCTCTGAGCATTACTTAAGAACCCAACCCTCATATTATATGAACTGCATTGTTTCAGAAAATTTTTCTGATAGTTTATGTTGTTTATTGATTCAACAATTTTTTTTAGTAAATAAAAATATCAAAGAGAGAATTGTGTTCTACAGTGGCATAAACACAGTAGAGAAATTAAAAATTTTTTACAAATATTTTAAAAGGCAGGAAGCACAATAAATTGAATAAAGTTTATACCCCTTTCAGTAAACTTTTGTGCCTCAGGTATTAGCCAGGGCTAACGATGCTATCCAAAGGACAGCATTTGTAGAGTGCACTTTTTGCTATTTCTTGGGTAGTTTGATTTGTTTCTCCAGTGCTGTCACTAACATAGTAAATCAATGCTACATGACACTTTCTCAGTGCTGTGTAACGTAACTCCTTCTATTTTGTCTGGATTCAGAAGGAAGCTTTAGTAGATGAAATCCTTGTAGCTTGATTCATTTCTAGTGTTGATTTCCAAAAATCTAGAATATGATGACAGCATTTCAACTTACTGAACTCTTAAAAACAATAAGCTTTGATTATTTTATTCATTACTAAAATTTTATTATGAGAAGATACTAGGTTATAAGAACTTATAAAAGCAAAAATAAAGATTTGTTTGCTTTCTGAAATTTTGTCCCTTTTCTTTGTTTGACAACAAGGAATAATTTTTTCCCTGTGCATGGATAAAGCCTTATAACACAATTAGGTTATTTAGTTCAAAAATTATATTTTCCAGCTGGGTG
>NW_004955407.1:9402969-9481659 GCF_000276665.1 Chinchilla lanigera
GAAACCAAAACACAATCAACAATAAATAAAACAAAATTTAATTTCTCCTTATTATCATTTTACAATGCAAGAGTGAACTCTACATTATATTGCTTAGTGCTTTATAATTTTTTTGGCTTGATATGCTTATTACATATTTAACTGAAAAAAGATTAGAGGTTATTAGAATTTTAACTTTAGTAATATTTTCTTAATAAGATCTAACAAAGAACTTTTACAAGACTAACCTTTTGGAATTAGGAATATTATGCTTTGACTTTCTATATCTGCCATGTTATCTCACTGACTATATCATTTCAAGTGACATTGTACACTGAAAATATGACAAACAATAGTACAATAGGGGAATTCTTTTGTTAAATGATTTGTATAGCTTTTAAAGAATATATTTTCTCTCATGATATTCTCTTACACTAATCAGTCCAATCAAGGCTTTTGCCTAATTCTTAAATAAAGTTTTGTTTTTAATGTGTGTGGTTATAGTTAAGTTCACTGGCGTTTGTGAAATGCTTACAATCCACTAGTATTTCAGTTAAGGGTTCAAAATAGCAACTTTAAAATAATACTGCAGAAGATGTATTATTTTTGTACAAATGAGCAAGTAGAAACACAGAAATTGAAGTTACTTTCCTAAGCAAGTTAATATAATATAGGAAAAAATCAGAAAAATTGTTAATTTCAATCAGGATTTTTATGATAGTAAATTTCAGACATTTCCCATAGATAATACAAGATATTCAAATCAGATTTGATGTGTATTTTAGACATTAATTTCTTTTCTTTCTTTTTTCTATCAAAGAGAGAAGAGAATAAAAACAAAATAACGAAAACAAAGACAAACCAAAACAACACAAAAACTATGAACATGATAGAGAATTTCAAAACAAGAGGATAGGGAATCAACAGTGGTTGTTATATTACTCATTGTTATCTTCAAAGTAGTTGCCCAGATTGCCAGCATTACATATGTAAGATTGATCAAACAGTTAAACATAATAGACATTAATTTTATGACTTCAAAACTTTAATACAATGTATTTAAAAATTATTTGAATATCAAAGTTTTCAAGTGCAAGAAAGTAGTCTTTTATTTATTTATTTATTTATTTTTGTTGTTGTTGTTTTCCAGTACCGGGAGTTGAACTCACTGCCTTGCTCTTGTCGGGCAGGTGCTGTGCCACTGAGCTAAATCTCCAGCCCCAGGAAAACAGTCTTCTAAAAGACAAAGTGGGCTTTCTTTATATCTTCCTTTGGGCATTCTTTCCCTCAATAATATCAGACATTGACCTCCTGACATTCTTTAGAAATTTGAATATAAGGTAATGACATCTCAAGAACTAGAGATTTAGGAGCTTGTTCTTATATTCATCCCTTTCTCATTGTTTTCATGTGTTTTGTTATTTTAATTATTGTTACTTATGCTAAAAAATTAAACAAAATACATACATGAACATTCAGGAATAGTGTTTGAAAAATGCTCCCCAAACACTGCAACACAATCATACCTTACTGATAAGCTGAATTTTCTAACAGGACTAAAACTTACTAATGAGCTGCATTCTGTTTTATTTTTTAATCATAATTTATGTATTTTAAAAGAAATATTTAACTAAAGAAATTGTGCCCTGTAAATCAATATTCACTTATTGTTCTTATACTAAGTGGAATATAATGTAGACAAGATATTAAATGATATGAAAATATAAATACATGGATTTAATTGTAAAGAATGCATATATTAAAATAATATAATTTTATCTTTATTTGGAGGAATTCAATTGTCATATGTACATCCTCAGATAATATGAATGTATTCATTCATATATAGCTAAGCAAAGCAAAGAACAAAATAAGAACAAGATTCTTATTTTTAGAGTTTTGGAGTATCAACAGACTAAAATACCCCAATTCAAGTAAATAAATAAAATTTCCAACAATACATTTCATCTTCAAAAAAAGAATTTAAATTCAATATATTAGCACAAGGTACGGTGTCAGCCTGTTACATCATCTAGAATACTTGAATGTGATGCCTCTTAGTGAAATTGGAATTAATTGGCCATTCATTTATTCAGTTGTGTCTTATAATATCATCTGGAGATCCACTCTCTGTGGACACAAAGGAAATGAGCTCTGCAAAGTAATAGTGTGTGTCGTGCTGTGCTGTTAGGATTCTTCACATCTGCCCTTCACTTTCCATCCTAAACATCATCATTTCCTTCCTTCCGTGGGCAGAGAGCTGTGCTGTTTACTTCACTCACATGTAATTTCCCTATAAATATCTAGCTTTGACTTTTTCACCAACACATGATAATTTCTCATTATTTATATTGGTTATAATCAATTGTTGATGTCGTTTTTCATTTTTGTGCCAAAATATTCCTGTCATAATACCTGGCAGTTGACATATTCATGTTCATGATTCTCTGTATCAAAACCTTTCAATTCCTTAAACTTGCCAGGAAGTTTTCTCCTCACCTTAGAAAAATCATGAAAGATATAGAGCTAATATATATGTTTTATTTGTTTAGAGCAGTTTTAGACTTATAGCAATATATATATATACCTTCCATTTCTGTACATATTCTTTGTCACTCCCATTGCCCTTGGCAATCTCTAATCCATTTTCTGTCTCCATGGTTCTTTCCTTCTCCAATGTCATATATTTAGAACCAATATGTAGCCCTTTTAAATCGATTTTTTAACCTAAGTTTTAAGTTACTTCCATTACTTTTGTAGCCTTGTAGCTCATTTCTTTTTAGTATTGTATGATATTTTATTGTTTGAATGTGCTATAGTTTACGTATGTTCGTGATTTTTCTGATACTTCACCTGAATTTTTGTAGCACTTAGATATACTACCCATGTCTTCCATCACTATCCTCTGTTTCATCAAACACTCCTGCTTTTGTTCCTCCATTATGAACTGCTCTTCTTTAGTTTTCTTTCATATTTCTTTACCTCTATCTGCTTTAATTAGGATCAGCTCAGGCTCAGGGCTCATGATTTTCTTATTCTACTTCTGTACCTGTTTCTTTCATTTTCTCATGTAATGGTTTACATAACATATAATTATTTACATCATCATACCATATATACTGAAAACAAATTTTTCTTTCACTGTGTAGATAGATATACCTCAATCGCATGATCTCAAATCACATGACCCATTTTCATTGACTTCTAATAAGTATATAAAATTTATCAAATTGAAAGTAATTCTACTCTCCTCCCTTCTGAACTATCTTTTACATTTTTCACTACCTAATTAAATATAAACTCCAGTTTTTCTATTTGTTCAGATAAATTAATTTTAAAAATCATTGGTTTGTTTTGCATTTGATCATACATAATATCAAATTTACCAAGGATATTCTATCTTTTATCTTCAAACATCGAAGAATCCAGTCAATATAATATAACCTTCTCGTTTTTCTCATACCTGGAATCGAACTCAGTACCTTGCACTCAGTTTGTGCCACTGAGCTCTATCTCTGGCCTCAAGTAACCTTCTCAAAACCCTGATTTAATCCAACATTAACTCTTGATAACATTTTCCTACAACCTGCAAATTTCTGTCCATTCTTCTACCTTTCATTCTTCTCCCATGCCCACTCCAAGCAATTCAGCTAGAGAGAACCTACTCAGATACTTATTCTGACAAATTTTCTCTAATGTCTTTTTCTTTCTTTCAATTGTAGCATTTGGAATTTTAATTTCTTCAGTTTTAATCAGTTGCAATACAGATATTTTTGTTATGGCAGAAATTCCCCCTCACACCAAATGGGCTGTATTCCAGAAGAAACCCAAGTCTAGTGAGAACAAACAAGAGTTTAATTTGAGGCTAGCCACCTTCACTTCCTTTGCCAATCTGGATGCGGGGCCCATGGCTAACTTTGTTTCACCTTATATACATTTTGGTTTCCATTGACAACAGATTGGGGTGTTACATTCTCTGACCCCGGTGGGCATATAGTGTTTCTCTCATCCTGTTGGACCCCAGGTCAGTTGCAGGTCTCATGTCAAACCGTAATAGATGTTTCCCCCCATTATCTCCTTTTTTTTACAACCTATGCATTCCTTTAGGGTTACAATGTTTACCTAGGGCCAGGAGATGGAACTGCCCAGGCAGGGTCACGGAGGGTCACCTAGGCCTAGGTTCCCCCTTGTCTTTGGGAGACATTCCTGGGCAGTGTTGATCTGGGGAATTAGCATTTGCACTGTCCTGGCAGGCTTCCCAAGGCACCATGCAGGTTTTTACCAAACTATTTTACCTAAAATAATATGCTAAGATTCACTGCCCCCTACATTTTATTGTTACCTTATCTTCCCTGACTACATTATTTAAAATAGAAATTTCATACGTAGTACTTACAACTATTCTGCTTAATTTTCTCCATAACTTCAATTATCATCTAAAATTTTGTTTATAAAATGCTTGTGTTCCTCCTTTATGAAAATTGTAGCCCTGTTGAATATTTTTTTGTTTATTTTCTCATTTCAGGGTCTCCCATACATAAAAGTTTTTATGGTATGAAAAGATAACCAAATTAATTTATGTGAATGAATGAAAGAAAACCACTGTCAACACTGCTTTAAAATTATTTTCTCTTCTAAAATTTTGAAGATAATTTTTTCATAGTAAGATGTCCAGACCAACATGCAAACATCTCCCATTACCTTCAGAAAAGCCACGTGTGAACCAGTGAGAAAGAATCTCCTCCTTTGGAAAACACCATCTTATTTTTTCTTCTATTTCTGAAGAGAAAATCACTTTTCAACATTAACAATTGACCAGAAAAGTAATCATACAAAGTAAAAGTGTGTCATTGTTAAACATCATTAAAAATACAGAAATCACACAACTATCTGAAAAGATCCTAGCTTTATAATATACACTTGAAATTATATGCCTTAGTATAAAATCCAGATCATTATAATCTGTATAAACCTGTACTTCTGCATATATACAATTCCTTTGTTAATATGGTCCACTACTCTTTTATGTGGATGAGTGCATACATGGCAGCATAATTTTATTTAGAATTTTACATAAACCACACTTTCTACATATAACTCCATATAATTTTCTACAGTGATATATCACTGTGTAATAAATTTATAAATTATACATATTTTAAAACATTACTTATAACCACTATATACCTTGCCCATATATAATTTTTATCTGTCAGTTGTACCTCAGTAAAGCTAAAAAGAGTAAAGAATAAACACTTAAAGTAACAAATAAGCTAAAAATAAAAATATTTTAAATATTAATATGAGAGAATGCTATATCAAAGAATATAAATAATAAAGACTCATAATTTTATCTAAAATTTTGAAGAATTATGAGGAGTAAATTTTGTCATTTTAACATATACATGGTCAGGATTACTAGGTTTTTGTGTTTCGGATATTATTGCATTCAAAATCAAAATCAAAATCTAATTCATAGTATAGTTTATTATGAAAATAAAAGTGCCTGTGAAAATATAAAAGGTATCCATATGTACATATACAGTAGTACCTTGGTCCATGAATTTAATTCATCCCACGATTCTGGGAAATTGGCTGTGTTTGTATTCATTACCCAATGCAGAGTTCATAAACAAAAGCCAAATTTTGCTGAAGGCTTCTATTCAGAAACCTAATTGTTTGAGAAAAACAAAACAAAAAATAACACTACAATAGAAGCCTTAAGTGAACTAAGGTATAAATACCAATACACATTTTAAATGATAAAATAGTACTCCATTCTTATTTGTTCCTCCAAATTAAATGCACTGGTATATATATTTTCTGCTTACTTTTCTAAGTTGACTGTCTGATGAACTTTTGCAAGGTAAATTTTAGTAACTACCCTGTTTAACAAAACTCCATATAACTCACACATACTAAATAGTGGAATTTCCAATATTTTTAAGTAATTCTCCATCAGGCTACTTTGCATTTCTTGAGTATTGTTAATAATGTGTGAAATAATTTAGTATTACATCCTAGTTCCATGTCATAACTTTGTGTAAAAATATTATAGTGAAGATAATCATACAATTTTAGAATGCAGAACACAAACATTAAAATATATTATTTTCTTGCAAAATTTTATCTTAAGAAACTTTTATCACAAAACACAAACGCTTTCAAAAGTGACTTAAATTAATTTTGTTGAGATCCTTGAGTTAAGTGTGCTTATGTAGTCTATTAAAATACGTTTTGTTTTTATCGATCATTAGGAATAAACTTGCCATTTTCTCCTGCACAGTATAGAAAATAATTGCAGAACTCATCTGAGAAAAAATTCTAAGACTTATAGAGACATGAAAGGAAAACTTATGTGACGCAACTTTTTTTTCTTTGTTTTAAAATTGCTTAACACATCAAGTGACAAATCACTTTATGATATGGAATTTATGGAAGATATCCCTGTAAACTATTCATACAGATGCAATTTTTCCCTTTATCTTGAGAGAAAATTTTAAAAGTTCTTTAATGGAATATAATTTTGACATAGTACATCTTATGTTATCTCTCAATGTGATTATCTTCCCAATTAGATTGTGCAGAACAGAAGCTCACTAAGACATAACATCACATAAAGAGAGCAACAGGTAGTTACAAGTACAGCAGTACCTGAGTCTTCAGACTGAGTCTTGTTTCATTCATTTGATATTTATCACTTGACTAATTCTTCCTGAGAAATCAGAAATTGAGTGGAAATCTTCAAATAGTGTCTCAATTAAGGTAGAATGTTTTGATTTCCTGTTCTAATAACAAAACAGCCATTTTAAATCATGTCACTAATGAAAAATATATACATATATATTTTATGTTAAGCATTTTACAAATGATACCTCACTCAGGTAGCACTTTTGAAAGAGTAGATCCTCTTGAGAACTGCCATCCACTGTAAATTTTCACTAGTTGAGTATAGATTTTTTTTTTTTTTAATCTGGGAAGAATACTCCAAACCTCTCACTTGCTAGGTGGGTGCCTTGCCACTACCCCAGGCCTCAAGTAGCACTTTTTAAACTTCATTTAAGAAAAGATACACCATTATGCAACTAATATTTCCAATGTCATAAAGCTCAGTTTTATGATTTGTGCAATGACTAATACCACTTTATTAGTTTTACTCTTTCCAATGACACACTAAATTGCTCGTTTATTCTATATTAGAAAATTGACAGCATATTATTAAGTACACTTATATATATATATAATACGCTGAATTTTATCACAGTAAATCTCAAAGTCAGAAATTATTCATATTTATCAAAATGCACAAAGTCATATTCAATGAGGATATGATGGTTATAAAATATCAAACACTGATAAATCTTCCTATAATTAAGAATCAGTTATTTCTGATTCTAAAACAATAACTAGTTTCCTTTCTTCTCTGCCTGTCAATGTATGCACAAAAATTTTAACCATATTTTCTGATTTGTAGATTGATCCTGCTGAAAATCATTTAACACCAAAAAAGTTCAAGAAATGGAATGTGTCCTTACTAGCATTAGTAATCACCTTTCTTGTTGTTGAGACAGAATGCTCAACACCCACCTCCTACAGGAGAAGTTTAACTTGGCTCAGGGTTTTGTTGGATTCAATCCACATTAGCTGATTCCAAGACACAAATATGGTAGAGGGGCATGGTAGAGAAAAGATTCTTAGTTCAGTACAGGAAAATTGGGCCAAAGAGCCAGGGACAGAAACAAAAAGAAGACTCCATGGCCAGGTCTCCATGATCTACTCAGGCTTACTCAGAAGTATCCTTTATCAATTCTTTGTGCTCATCCATAAGCCAAACAATTTGACACTCCACCCTAACTACCATAATACCTTGTTACCATTTGGAATTACCAGTAAAGATTTAACTATATTCCTTCATTGATATTTTCATCATTACTACAATCTAATGTAGTTTTATAGAGGTTTCTTATTCTCTTCCATAAGAGAGTATTAGAGACAAAAAATAAGTTAATGAAGGAAAAACATTTGTGAATATTCTATATTTTATATTTGTGTCCTAGTCTTCTGACCAAGAAGAAAGGGATCACCAGGGGAGTAACCAGGAATGGAGCATCTCCTGCCTGACTCTTCTCTTCTCTCTGCTTCTTCGCTGCTATGATGCAAACAGCTTTTCTCTGCTTGGCTCTTCAACCATGATTCTTCTCTCTCTAAGGCTGTTGAACATGGACTAACCCTTCTGAAACTGTGAGCTAAAATACACTTCTCCTTTAAGTTCTGGGTGTCAAGTCGTGTGCAAGGAGGAATGTGACTAGCAGGTATGATTTTTTAACTGATATTGTTAATATTTATGTTAATACATGCTAAAAAATTACAGATATTATATTCAAAATAAACAGAATATATGATAATATACTTTAAATCAGCTTTTTTATTTTCCTCTCTATTTTTAATGACAAATATGGCAATATCAAATAACATTTTTAAAGTGATATCAAATACAAATTGCTCTTCTGGGTGCCTAAATTATTAAAATATAATATGACATACAATAAATTATACACAGATATAGTATTTTCTCAGAATTTTATTAGTCATATATAATGGCATAAATGCAAATATGCATAGTTCCCTAATGCTAAACATATTTCACAACTATCATCAGATAATTCACAATTATCTTGAGTTTTGAAACATTACTCACATTAAATATTCCAGAATTAAAATTAAACAGAGTTAATTAATGAATGAGAGATCAAAACCAAATCATCTATTTACTAAATATTTTAATGAGTCTATTTTCCATGCCATGTTCAAATATATATATTCCATGTGAAAGGCTACATAGAGGAATTAATTGTATTCATAAACAACATATAAGCAAATTCAAAATGATGAAATTTAGAAAAATCCCATGTTCATTAACACAAGTAAAATTTATAATATCCTACCTGAAATATTTCAATGGTATTAATTTTTATTTTCGTATAAAATTGTAGCTGGACACTTTAGGTTTTGGTAGAGCTACTCTGTCATCTTTGGAAGTTTGGATGACTCTAACACTACAACTCACTTTCAATAAAAGGAACACCACTACATGCTAGATACTGTGATATTTTTAAAGTAGAGCATTTTGAATATTACTTTTTCTTTGTAAAAACAAAATCAATATTTAAGACCCTCTTGTTATTCCAGTTAAATGTTTCATTGTTCTTGCCATTACTTTGCCATTTGTATGGTACACTGGCAAGAGTTCTGTTATATCACCTTCTTACGCAATATCCAGAAAAATGGAGTAAACAAAAACATGAAGGTATAAAAGGAAAGTGAGAATTTTTCTATATGTAATAAATTAAAACAGACAATTGCAATTATGGTAAATGTTATTGGATAGTTTAATTTTGATAGCAAATTTCAGCTCATTTAAGTTTAAAGGTCTGGTTAATATTTTGAGGCAAACCACAAAGTTTATGGCTGATATAATTTTTTCCAGAGCTCATTCCAGCCACACATTCCTTAAGAAAATAGTATTTCTAACTTTAGAATGAATAAGTCTCAATTATCTACTGCCATTAAGAAAGTGTTAAGTGAATATGACAATTTTTGTTTCATTTTAATCTTTATAATTTCTATGATGTGACATTTTTACTAACAGAATAATATCACTAGCACATATTTCAGGTATATGAAATAATATCCTGGTTAAATACTGGAGTGTGCTTAAGAAGATCCTTCAAATGTTCTTTTTCTATATGCTTAAAGACAAGTGAGAAAAAAATAATTTCAATTAATATGTAACAGATGAAGTTGACCTCAATAAGTTGTAAAAACTCCACTTCAACTTTAGATGGAGTTATTTCTGAATAATTAAAATGAAACCATCCACCAGCACTCCATGTCTTAGACAATCCAGTCCATCAACTCTCCATATTGAGAGTTTCATCTAGGGACCGAGGTATTTGTAGGTTTCCTTAGAGACACATGTCCTTCATATATTTCATGTTAATGAGTAAGGTGAGTTCAATGGAATCATTTTAGAAAGGGACCTATTTTGATAAAAATTGAAGCATTAACATAAAAGCTATTCCCCTGACTGCAATGTGAAATATCCTTATTTGAAGTACATTTTTAATTTATCCAGGAGTTTCTCCTTGCCTCCCAATATGAGTGTCTTCAAATTCAGAAGATGAAACAAATTCTACGTACATTAAAACATCACTCATTATATAATGAAAAGATAGTAATCAAATTCTATTATGCACTTTTATAACCAAATAAAGTGGCAGTTAATATTAGAATAATAGTAAATAATAAATCTTGTTTAATTTTCTCTGTATTTTACCTATGTTCACACAGATTTTTCATTTATGACCAAATAAATCATAATTTATAAGCAAGATAGTTGAGTTTGAAATTTTAAGAATTTTAAAAGATAGAAATTAGTTATTTATTTAGAGAAGAAATTCATAGTTCAGTAAGTGATAATATATATTTGTGTGAAAGCAAGAAAATTGCAAATAAGGAGCATGGACCAAGACAATGACAGAGTCAGATTCTCCAGGGATCAACACCCTACAGACTCACTAAATTGAAAAGCTATTCATGCAGCAACCCAACTTCACAAAAACTGAAGAAATCAGATGAGGCATCAGATTCCCTGCATTTAGGAGAAGAAAATGAAAGAAAAAAAAAGATATATTAAAGAAAGCATGAAAAAATTGCTATGAACCTCTCGCAAAATTCCAATGTGAACAGCAATGTAGAGGGAGATGACTCACATTTCAGGGAGGGAAAGAGAATTAAATCTAAAGCTTACACTTGCAAGCAAGTACCAGGCTTGACCCTGTGAAGTTTAGTGCTGGACAAAGTCCAGTGACTCTTACCAACCAACCAATGCCCATTGAATGAACTGACAGAACTATATAGGACCAAGTGACAAAGTGCCTCTCCCATCGCTACTTCTACCTCTAAGAGGAGAGCAGAGCAGAGAGCAAGACTCCATGTTAGGAAGCAAGACACAAAAGTTAACACAGGGCTTTGTCTTGGAGCCAAGGGCCAGAGCCACCACTGGGAGACCACCCAGGAACTGGGAGGAACTGAAGGGCCTGTAGGCATGCCTGAGCTTGCAGATGTAAACTTATAGCCTGACCTGGCACCAGGAAATAAGCTGTGAACCAGTAGGACAGACTTGAGTTTCAGCCTGCATAATTTCCAACCTGGTAATTGGGCAGAAGAAACCCTGCATATTTCCAAGACTGTGCACGTCCCTGCAGCTGTATGACTCAGATGAAACAAGCTTAATATCAGCCTTGATAGCTGATAAACTCTTTCTACCACTTGTACCCAAACACAGCTATCATCAGACTAAATCGCTCATAGATGCATTCTACAACTTCCTTGGCATCACGTAGAGATATATGTACTGTGTTTTGTAGCTTCACTGGCATCTATGGTGTGGGACCAGGTAGAGCTTGTCACTGTGCAATTTCTTGTAAGTCATGGAACTTCGATACTGTGACCTTACCGAATGGCAGAATATGGTAACAGAAACTGACCAGTCAGTGATCAGTATGACATAATTGACAGGTGCAGAATTCAAAAGATCTGTTGCAAGGAAAGTAAATATGTTAGAAGAAAGCACAAGGAAAATTTTCAATACTTTAACTGAGAACTTTAGGAGAGAAACGAAAGCAGGTAAAAAATAAAATTCTTGAATGAAAAAATAAACTTAACTGAATTAAAAATTCAATAGAAGTCATTAAAAACAAAATAGGCCAAGTAGAATAAAGAATAAGTGAGCAAAAATATTTGAAAACACATAATGAGAAAAGGAAAAAAAAACAATGAATTAGAATTTTAAAGTGCAATCATGACATTCAGGACAATACTAAAAAAGCAAATTATCAACTTGAAGGAGTTTAAGAAGGACTTGAGAATGGCAAAAAGATATAAATCTTTCTCAAAAAATAGTAATAACTTAGATCTAGAGGAAGACACAAATCTACAGGTACAAGAGGGTCAGTAGTCACCAGTCTCATTTAACAACTCACTAACAAGTCTAGCATATGTCATGTTAAAATCAAGCTCTCAAATTTGAAAGATAAAGAGAAAATTCTCAAGGCAGCAAAAGGAAAGTAATAAAGATTTGGGACTTTCCATCTTATCTGGTAGCCCAATTCTCAGCAAAAGGCTCACAAGTCAGCGGAAAGTGGAATTAGACTTTCAACATACTGAAGGAAAAATACTGAACACCCCGACTTCTGTACTCATTCAAGGTATTTTTTAGAAACAAAGCAATGAGGGGCTGGGGATTTAGCTCAGTGGCAAAGCACCTGCCTGGCAAGCACAAGGTCTTAAGTTTGGTTCCTGGTACCGGAGAAAAACCAAAAAAAAAAAAAAAAAAGAAGAAAAAGAAACAAAGCAATGATCACTCCCTTTTTAGATACAACCATTTATAGGAATAAAGGGATAATAAAATATTCCCAGAAAAATAAAAGGAGAGAATGTATGTCCACTAGATTTCTTCCATAAGAGATCCTAAAGGAAGTTGTTCTAACTGAAAACGACCTTGATGAGCAAGAAGAATATTTAGAAAATTATAACAGGTACAAGTGAAGGTAATTAGTATTGCACAAATACATGATGGAGTGTTACTCAGACATAAAGAAGGATAAACGTGTCAGTTCTAGAGAAATAAATGAACTTTTGCGTATACTGCTAGAAGTTAATCAGAAACAAAGGTAAAATATCATGCATTTTTTCATATATGATAAATCCAAAATATAAACAATAAGGAACAAAATAAAGGAGAGATGAAAGGAAACATGGATATAGACTTATGGGAGATGAGAGGGGGTCATGGAAGGAGGAAGAGAAGTGAATATGGAGGGAAATTGATTTAAAATTAATGAAATTAATATGGTGCTAATATGGCATGCTGTTTACTCAACCACTTTATCAACATGACCTCATCCTCAAAGTCACAATGACTACGAAAGATAAATACATTGAATAGACTCAAGACATCACTGTGACAAAAGCAACAGGTAAAAATATATGAAAAAAAACTTCCAGAACTGCTTCTGAAAACTACAAGAAAGGCAGAATGAGTGTGTTCAAAGTGAGTGGTAGTACTTAGAGTGGGACTGAGTCCAATGTTTCTTACACTGTAATAAATTTTTCTAAATTTAGCATTTACTTTACCTTCTGATTACACCACATATTTCTAATGCACATCTTCACAAAACTGATATGATACCATGGAATTATAGAAAGTCATTTTCATTCATGGATCACGTTGTTTTTACAGTGGAAAGTTTCCTGAAACATCTTTCTGTGGAAGAGTTAAAATCCATTTATACCTGTTCTGTCCTTCTTGAGAAAAATTAATCCCAGTAGTAAGCTTGACTTTTATGCCTCATAACACTAGGTAGAGCTATATATGTTATGTAAGTCTAGTGCACGTGTGAATTATTTTTTTGTGTTAATCTGCACAGGCACAGCTTTAAGGTAGCAGTTCTCTGTCTCTCATGAAGTCTTTCTCTTTATATGTTGATCAACTTAACACTTTCCCAGAAAGTTCTAAATAACAATACCTATAACAATACACAACAGAATGTTGGTGTTTTACTAAGGATTCCTGGGAGAAGGAATAAAGACAAAGTGAGAGACTGAAAGGATGATTCCAACACAAAGACATATAGAGATTTACCTTGAGGTGTAGAAGTTAAAAAGTAAGATAGGTAAGTTCTAAGTCTGCAAGGGAAGTAGGGAGGTAAGGAAACTAAGAGAAAAGTAAGGTGCAGGTTGTGTCCCCAGCCTGCCTTTCATGTGAATGTCCATTTCTTCAGGGCTGATTGCTCTTTTATTCTAAAAGTTTACATCTGACTAGAAGAGGAACATCTAAAGTGCAGAGAGGAATATACTTTGCTCAAATCCCCATGATTTAAATTTTAATTCTATTTAAAAATACTTTAGAGTCTCTTGTTAAATTTATTGTAATGCTTCTTATCCTAATAAGAAACTACATGAAAGCTGAGGGACATGGTAGTTGTTTCACTGTAGCTGTCATGTTACCATCTATATGAAGCCTGTCCCATCATGTTGTAAGCCTCAGTATGCACCAAAAAAATTAGAACTGGACCCAGCAATAAATTTATTCATGGCAGAAACATCTACAGTGTTTTACCTTGATACTATGTTTCAGACAATTTGGAATAAAAGTTTGTCATCTCAACTACGTATATGATTTTATATATCTTCAGACCTAGAACCAATGAATTATTTTCAAGTTACCCTTAAACTAAAGAGAATCTATACATTTACCTTATTTTGTAGTCAAAATTAGTAATAGGTCACAGAATATGTATTTATTTTATTCTTTAGAAATGCAGTCATATACTTGCCTGAATTTTGCCCACCTGAATTAAGCACTATGCAAGGAAGACTTACTTTGAACTAACTGTAGCTGTATCCTTAAGATCGTCTTTCTCCAAGAAGTGCTTTAATTAAAGTGGCGTGTTTCTTAGTTTACTGCTATCTAAATTGAATGTAGAGGAAATTAACATATAAGTATGGCAGAGCAAGTTGATAGTAGCAAACTGACTTCTTAATATAATAGCCCTATATTACCTTTGGATTCAGTTAACATGAGGAAACTGAATTACCTTGTTGATTTACTAGCTGTCTCACTGGTTTCTGTTTGATTACTCACAGGTCAAAATAACTTTAAATGATGCACTTATTTTTTATAAACTCAAATTTTACTGCAAGATGCTTTTTCACACTTATAACCAAATCTTCTTACTTACATAACTGATTTTCAAATAATAATCTATTTCATTGATATTTTTCTATACTACTTTGTATTTTCCAGTTCTTTATAAATGTAATCTATTTTTATAGATTAGTAAAAGAGATTTTCAAAGACATTAATAAATCAATATACCATTATTATATAATGAAATATTTTCTGGGACTCTGAGAAGTTCGTTATTTTCGAAAACTGTCAAAGCCTTAAGGTTTTATAACATGTAAACCAGGTTATTTTATTCTTTAAATTTATTTCATTGTAATGAGTTTTAAGAAATCAAACCTGGAAATATTCCATCATTGTTTGCTGCTGCCACAAACCTGTAATCACTGCTACTCAGGAGGCTGAGGCAGAGGATTACAAGCTTGAAACCAATCTAGACAAATTAAAGAAAAGCAAAATAAAATCATATGAAAGCTTGAAAATGTAGTTCAGTGGCAGAGAATTTCTAGACCCAATGTCCAGTACCACAGAAAAAAATTAAGTTACTTTTCTTTTGCTTCAATAATATTCCACATCAAATAATATCATCAGGGGTATGTGTGTGTGTGTCTGTGTGTGTGTGTATTTATTTCTGGTAGCCCAGAAGAACATTGACTATCCTTATTTCTTTTCATTTTGACACAAAGTTGCAGTAAACTAGACAGCATGACCATGAACTTGTGATTCACCTGTCTCAGATTCCAGAGAAACTAGGATCACAGGTATTTGTCATTATTCCCAGTTAAGTATATTTTTATTTGATGTTTTTATAATATTTGAATTATACATCAATTTAATCATGTATTCATTGACCTAGCCATTTTTTTCAGACAGGGTCTCGCTGTGCTCAGGCTGGCCTGGAACTCATGATGTAGACCAGACTGGTCTCCACCTCACTGGGATCCTCCAGCCTCAGTCTCCAATGATGGGATTACAGGTGCTCCCCACATGCCTGGCTGACCCATTGTGCTATGAAATAATTGATGATAATCTACTACACCAATGGCTTTATATTAAGCACTGAGGACAAATGTATATGTGAAACACACAGGCTGCTTACAAGGTAGAAGTTATCTTTAAAGAACAAAAAAGGAAAATATATTTTTTATACTATGTGTTAGGAAAAGCATAAAAGGGATAAGCAAATGATATTAGTGTTGCTAATGTAATACGAGTTTTAATGGTTCTCACTTTTAATGACCTCCCTGAGACATACAGTGGATGACTGATGTATGATTATTGATTTCCCAAAGCCTGAAGTTTTCCCTTTTTGAATTTCTGGGAAACAAAAAGGGGAATGGAGAGCCATTTGTATGTAGATTAATGAACAGGGTCCTTACTGTGAATGCACAGGGATGTTCTGAATTTCTGTGGTCTTTCAGTGATTAGTATGAACTCCTCAGAAAGCTTTGCAGTCATTTTGCTGTGTTTGTGTGTTCATAACAGTTTTTTTTTATTTATAAAAATAAATCCCTATGAGTTTTATTCTTTACAGAGTGTCATTTGTCTGGATTCATAAGAGTATTTCCCTTATACTACAGTTACTAATGTGGCATTTTCCCTGGGCTAGGAGAACAGAGAAGAGCTGTCAATGTACCCCAGAAGAAAATTTCCTCAATGCTGCACTATCCTTTTCAAGTTCAACTTGTACCCCATTGGATATATCAATATTTCATGATGATAAAAACAAATCGAGTGAGGATGAGATTTGATGAGTTTTCTAGGAGGAAACAGAACTCCGAAGTAACTGATAAAGGTGGTAAAAAGTTGAAAATAAACCTGACACGCTTTGAAGCCCTTGGCAGACACACTATCATGGTTTTCAGCCTACTGCGGATGAAAAGGAGAGTTACGGAAAGTTCCATACATGAATCTTCTTGCCCATTTTCCTAGGAAAATTAGGGTCATCTTTTTAATGAAGAAGACCATTTTCATAAGCAGTTTTAGTCTTGGAGATATGGGCTATTGATTTTCTGGATGAAACAATGGACACTTATGTGTTATATTTCTATTCACTGGTCAAAAATGTTCCCAGTCTTGGAGAAAAAAGACTCCCGTAGGAGAGAGAGAAAAAGTACACCACATAGCTAAAAATAATCAAGAAGCAAATGCATCAAGAAAGTCTCAAAGAAAAAAGAATAAAAAGAATGGTGACCATGGTGGCACATGCCTGTAATCCCAGCACTCTGGAGTCTGAGGCTGAAGGATCACCAGGAGTTCTAGGCCAGTCAGAACTACATAATGAGATCTCTGTCTCAAGAAAAAATAAATAAATAAATAAATAAAGGATATTTAAACTATGAACTTAGTATTTTCAAATAGATACAAGGACACAGCTTCCATAAGAAATCAAGGACATCAGAAACAGAAAGTTGATGATGATTCTTAGTGCTACTTGTCACAAAAATATAAGGATTACAGCTCAGGGATCTAGAGGACTATGCACCAGTTTGGTTCATTGTCATGTAATCTTACATGTATTTTCTTCATTTATGGAATTTAAGCTCCTTAAAGATGGTTATATGTGATTACAACCTGCAAATCCTGACATGTCCTGGGCCTCATTTATAAAGTTTATATTTTAAACTACAGAAACTCACTGTCACTAACTTAAGTATATACTTCAGGCAGGCCTTGTGCTCACCATGTAACATGGCCTTGGCTAGAAATATTGGCGATTGTTATGGCTTGTGTTTAGATGTCACCCCAAAGCCTCACATGGTCATAGGTGGGGCTTCTTTAGAGGTTGCTGGGTCTAGAATGTGTGGCACTGGGATTAATTCATGATTCAACGCTAGGATCAAGGGCACTGGGATTGGTGGTACCCATCCTAAGTAGCCTAGGTATTATATAACAGATGGAAAGAGTTGTGGCCAGCCCTTGTTTCTTTGACACCTTTTCCCTGCAATAAACTGTTTCTCTTCTGTGATGCCACCCTGCCTCGTAGCCAGCCAATTATGGACTGAAATTTCAACAGACTCTGAGCTAAATAAACACTCCCTCCTTTAATTTTGGGTGTTGGGTATTTTGTCTCAGCAACAAGAAAAGTAAGACAGTGATTTTCCCACCTCATCCTCAAAAGTGCTAGGATTACATTCATGCACCACCTTGCCTGGCACTGTCACTATTGAACTATCTTCTGCAGTCAACACAAACTATGTCTCTGCTCATCAGCACATCTTCTGGCATATCATCAGACAAGGACCCCAGCATACCATCTCTTCTTATTATCTTTTAGATAATGGGATTTTATATATATAATCACAAAAACTTGGCATGAGTTCCAATATGGACTGTCTGTTCCCTCTTCCTCCCAGGTTCATATGTTGAAACCGTAATGGCATTGTGATGGAATTTAGAGGTAGATCCTTTAGGAAGAAATTTGGTGATGAGGGCAGAGCCTTCCCATATTGTATTAGTACTCTTATCCAAAAAAGTTAATTATTTTCCTGCCACATGAGGATAGGACAAGTTGACGGTCTACCACACAAAAGGTGTCGCGCACCACAGTCTGTTCATGCTAGCACTGCAGTATTTGATATCCAGCCTCCAGAACTGTGAAAAATACATTTCTGTTGTTTACATGCCACTCAGTCTATGGCACTATATAACAGCGTGAACTAAAACAGGATCTTTTTACTAACCGAAAGCTTGTCTGTTCTGTTTTGGAATTTGTGCTCTTAAGGATAATGTCAGAATTTTTCTTTGATAAATCATAGGTTATCTGATAACCTTCATCACGTTGAAACAAATTATGCTATCATTTGATGTCTTTCAATGCATTCTTAGATCCATTACATATGTGTATATGTTATATACATATAAATATAGAAACAATTCACACACACACGTATATATATATATACATTTCATTGAATTTTCTCTTGACTTATTAAATTTCATGACAACAAAATTAACATAAATTATATGGTAGCCAGCCCACAGAAATGTCAGCAAAATTATTTTTTCTTTTCTTTAATATACTAAGTTTGGAAATAGCTTTTGATAAAGGAGTAGATAATTGCTACAAAAGTAAATGAAATAAAAAGAAATATTTTGTCTCCATTATGACTTGAATTGAATATGAAGCAATAAACTCACCCTATTAATGTGGTGAGGAAAATGTTAGAGAACTCTGGGAATGGCAACTTATATTATACAATAGTGAAATAACTGAAGCAATAATTACACTATCCTAGAACATGGCAGGGCATATAATGAGCTGTGAACTTTTGGCAGATAATATTCAGGTACATATTTTGAAATATTACTTGGTATCATAAATTGAAAGTAAAAAGTGAACTAAGGTTAAAATTACATTCTGTAAACAAACATGTCATGATCCAGAGGATCATGGAACATGGATGATCCAGAGGTTTCTTATTTTAGAAATTAATCATTTAATAAATTCTAAATCCTAAAATTTGGAAAAAAATTAAAGCAAGGGAGAGCCTTAGGTCCAAAAGAAAAGAAATAGCATGATTGAAGACAAAGAGCTAAGTTTGCTGAATGACTCATGTTGTTGTCCCTTTACTAGATAAAATGACTTCTAATAATTGTAACAGTGGCTTCACATACTTAAAGTTTAGGGAAGTCTTCCCAGAAGCAACTTTGGGAATGATTATTAGGTCTTGCAGTAAAAACAATCACCTTTAAAGGAAGCTCAAGTGGAAAAATGTAACATTTTCAGGTTCTAACAGCTTATATTCAGAAAGCAAGTTGAGAAATATATTATGCTATAATTATTTTTATGAAAATGAAAATTTAGATCATAGGACAAAAGTCACAGATAGCAAGAGATATGATACTATTTCTGGGGTAGAATATTATCTTCATCAAGAAATATCCTATAACTTTAGGATTGTAAGACTGGTTAAGATTGAGTAGATTTCAAGATTTATGTGCAACAGTGGCTGCCGTGTACTTCCTTTCTGCCTATATTCAAATGAAAGTGACTACTATTATTACTATGTCACATACCATCATTGCATATGAATTGGTTCCTCTGAATCAATAGGGGATATAAGCCAAGATCCAACTCTGCATACACCTTTGGAGTATGAAGTTGTGAACTTAGAGTTTGAGGTCATGATTTTATGAAACATTTGGAAATATTGGGGATAAATATGTGTAAGGGGTTCATGAATCATTGGGGTAAGTAGAAGAATTACAAGATGGTTGAATTAATATTTTCATTCTCTTATCCTTGGTTTTTTAGATAGTTCTTGTCTTTGCTGATTGGTAGTTTTCTTCCAAACTGACTCCAGTATTCATTGGCTAGCAGAAGATATGAACCATTCCAATGGCTACAAACTTTAAAGAAGTTTCATGTTTGAGCTTGGACTCCTTCACTGCTTTGTATTATAACTGCTTATTGAGGAGCTTTAGGCTAGAGAGATGGATACCAAACAAGTAACCAAATTGTAGCAGGTGGGTCAACAAACAGCTTTTTTCTTGCAGGTAAATTACCAAAACCATTTTATGTTATGCACATCTTTTCCTAAGTAACAGATTACTTTAACCAAATTTCATCAAACTTTGTTGAATCAGTCTAAATTCGATAAACAGCTACCTACAGAAACTTGAGCTAAATTAATGATTAAAGCTTGTATGTTTGAGAATGTTTGGTTTTGAGACAAAAATAACTCCTAGATATTACATTCATCTCCTAGAATTTTTTCAGTGGGAGGTGATACTGGGTGTTAAATCCAGGGCCTCTGCCCTAAGGCTTCCAAGTCTTTTTATTTATTTATTTATTTATTTATTTATTTATTTATTTATTTATTTTTAAATTTAAGACAATGTTGCTAAATTTCTAAACTGTACAGGCAATTAGCCTACCTAAACTTTCCACAGTGCTGGGATTACAGGCATTTGCCAACACATCCAGATCTATTTTATTTTATTTTATTTTATTTTCCAGCTCTATTTTAAGCTAGTAATATGAGCATAGCCAAAAATTGATATAAAGAAACATTTTGTCAGATATCCTTTTATAAAGATATTGTAAATGTCCAGAATAATCAGTGTAATCAATCAATAGAAGAAAATAATGGAGAAATCAGTTATTTCACAATTTCACACAAGATGGAAGAAAAAAACATCAAAAACACAACTCTCTCCAGAAGAATTTGTATGATAATACTATGGATTAGCCAAGTTTAAAGATATTGAACATTAAAAAATTGTTTTCCACCAAACTAGAATTGAAACAATTTTATGACAGATCAATTCAATATGAAAATATGAACAACTTATATAGTTCAATCTGTCAAGAAGCTTAGTGATAAAATTATGCTTTTTGGTATCAGAAGTAATTACTATGTCACTACAGTGGGCAAGGATCCATCCTGAGCAATGAAAGTAAAAGGACACAATCTCTTCCTTTAAAAGCCCACTATCTAGTAGATTAGAAAATAAGTTTAGCAGATATAGAGCTCAAAGATAGGTTGTAACATTCTTATTTGTTTCTTGTATTATTTCAAGATAAAAATAGCAGAAAAGATTTATAACCAGAATTAAATGTTGTATTTTATAGTGAGAACTCAGTTGCATTCCTATCCAATTCCTAAGCATACAATAAAGCAAAAAGTAAAAGTTTATCACTAACCTCTGTTTTGTTTTCTCTTTTTACTCTGTGTTCATAGGAGAAATCTATCTATGAATGCTCTATACCATTAAATTTACTGGTCAGCTTATTATGTATTAGATTTAATCCTAGCCTTCATGAAATAAACATCCTATTTATTTGACCTTAGAGCTTAGGTCTTTCTAAATACTGTTTACTAAAACTGACCCTATTGATATTTGTTGTGGGTGCTTGTTCTGTGCATTAAGAAATATCAAGCAATATCCCTGAGCACTCTTCACTGAGTATAAGTATGACCCCTACATTTTTTAACAAATGTGAACCTTTGCTGATAAAGCCAAAATTTCCTTGAGTGGCACAGTTGACTCAGGCTCAGGAACACTCCTCTAGAACATATCGGTGCATAGGTTGATCCATGCCACACACTTGAGAAGAAACATGTTTTCAACAAAAGTGACATTTCCTACATAATCAAATTTTATTGGTAAGAATACTTGGAGGGAGTTATCATTCTTGTAAGGGGACCCAGAGGACCTGCCGATCAGTGAACCCTACAAACATGCCTAGACATATATATTTTGCTTATTGAAATGACTTGATTTCGAGCCTGGATTTCTTCATGATGGTTTTCTTCATTAATTATATAGTCAAATGTTAGACTAAATTCATGTAACACAATAGGCCATCATGCAAAATTACTAGAAAATGCTTAATCATATGTAATCTATCAGATAATTAAAACAGTAAATACTCTTGACACACCCGTCTCTCAAAACAATAAGCTTAAATATTCAAAGTCATGATGAGCATTTCAAGTTGCTATCTAGCAACTTGAAATTCTAAGAAAATTTGAACATTTATTCTAGAATGTTATTTGTGTGCTGTCAATATTCTAAATCATCATGAGAAATGAAAATAGATATCTTTCAGGAATGCAGTGTTTCAAAGGTATAATCAGTTAATCAATCAGACAGATGAGAAAATGGTTAGTGAATATTCTGCTCCCTTCGCAGCTTTCTGACAATAAATTATTTTATTTTTATCTTACTTTTAGATAATGTTTTGTTCTAAATTTTCTTTGTATGTGTGTTTAGATTTTTGTATTATATTTAAGCTTTCAATGGTAGTCTATAATTTAAATGAACAATGAAAAGCTTGTAACTAGAAGAATAGAATGGGGTTTTTTTGGTTATAAAATTGAATTTTAAATGGCTTAAGGATGTATGTCAGTTCTTGCCTTCCTCTGGAGATGTGTTAGTGGTTTCCCCCTCTCTGCAGCTGCGTGTATTGATTTGACTTAGAAATGACTGTGCCCGCAACATCTTCAGGAGCCTCTAAGGTCACTGGTTCCTGATATTCAGCTCTTGAATGAGCAGCAGCAGTAGCAACTTTTCAGATGTGCAAAGTATCACATGCCCCATCCCAGGTGCTGCTAATGCGTACTCAACTTTGAGTGAAGGTGCAATGAAATGAACTGTGCAGTTCCATACATAATGAAAATGCAGTGCGGTGCAGAGCATGAGAATCTACAATGAATATACTGCTTTAAACTGCTTCTCTTGTTGGTCTTTTAAAATTGTTTTAAACAGTCTATTAAAAAAAAGCATAAAGCAACAACCAAATAATAGATGTAGGATGGACTCTGATTCATTGCCTGGAATTGCCAGCTTTTAAAACTTATGTATGTTCTATGCTGTTTATCTTTACATTTAGACTCATTTCTAACGATGATTATGTCACTTTTACTTCCATCTCACTTTTAATTTTGTATATCCTTTGAATCCAGTACTTCAGTTCTTGGGTTTATGAATTAGCTATTCTTTAGAATTAGTTATGTAATATGAATCTAAACACTTTTTAAAGAATGATAAATGTGTAGTTTTTTAACTTCCAAACACTTTCATGTTAGGTTTAATATATTGAATAATAATCTTCTAAAATATATTTTTGAAAATTAAGTGTGCAAGGTAAACATTAGTTATTCAGGGATTGATGAATTATTGGTATTTTTTATCATTAATGATTAATAATAAAAAGTCAACTGCAATTCATTTTTTAAAGTAGCTAATAATCCTCTAGCGGCTCTGGTTTTTTTCCTCCTTATTTTTCAATTGCTCTTATGTTAATAGCTCTAAAATTTAGTATGTGGAATTTTGACAACACTTAGCTTGTATAGGAAAGAAGCTATTGTCAGGCTAAATTAAACAGGAGCAAGAGCTTTCTTGCAAGAATTTGTAGTACTCTGCTTTTTAAAATTATTATTTAACTTAAAAGTGTTTTCCACCAAGAATTCTTAACTGTTGGTAATTAGGACATAGATAAATAATGTGTCACTTATGGGAAGATTTGACAGAGTTCTATGTTTCACTTATGGGAAGATTTGACAAAGTCTACCTGAGCAAAACTCGTTAATCTAACCCTTTCTTCCCTAGAATGTGATAAAATGTCTTTTAGAATAAAGAATATATATAAACAGAAAAATTGGAACAGTATATAAAAACTGCATTTTGTGGCTTATGTAGTAATCTTCTTGTACATAAAATGTCAGGAATGACTTTTATACTAGACTTTTATACTCTCTTATGACTTGATTTATTTAAATACATGTACTTTTTTAATGTCAATGATTTTGAATGATACAAATAACTGAGAACTGAGACTGTAATAATGCATTTGATATTGTATAAGCTTAAAATACCCTGAACTTCAATCATCTACTAGTATTTCTTTTTTTGAGACACAGTCAGTTCAGGCTGGCCTTGAGCTCACTTTGTAGACAAGGCTGACCTGCAGCTTGCAAGGATCCTTCTGCCTCAGCCTCCCGAGTGCTGGGATTACAGGTGTGCGCCACCACACCCAGCTCCTAGTAGTATTTGAACTTCCAACATTTTCCAAAATTATTTAAATGCTGATACATGGTAAAGTTTTTAGATGTATAAATGTATAACTCTGAAGATAAAACTTTTAAATCATTTATAATAAGAGGAGCTTATTATAAATAATAATTTGAAGGAGTTTAAACCAAAAAATACAAGTCTTCTCATTTTAAAAGTGATACTTTAAATTTTATTTCCTCTTTTAAACTTTTGAGAAGGAAAATAGTCAAACCTATAAGTACATGATTGTGTGTGTGTGTGTTTGTGTGTGTGTGTGTGTGTGTGAGAGAGAGAGAGAGAGAGAAGGAGAGAGAGAGAGAGAGAGAGAAAGAGCTAATACGACTTTTAGATTTTTTTGTTTATATTTATATTGGGGTTTTTGATGTTCTATTTACTTATTAATTCATAGAAATTTTTATGTATTCTGAATATAATTTCTTTCTTATCTATAGGTATTGCAAATGTCTTGTTCCATCTCCTTTGGTTTTTGGTGAGTTGTTTGTAACAAGTGAACTAATTTTATATCTAACTTAATTTTGAGTTTCATTATTTTCAATGTTCAGCTTAATTTTTTCTTAGTGTTTCTTTCATCTCTTGAAATTAATCTTTTTTCTACTCTAAGTCATAACAATATGCTACTCTTAGGTCTTAGAAACTTTTTCTTCTGGACTTCATTTTAATATAGTCTATGAGACAGTCTATTTTATTTTCATATGATTTTTCAAATAAGTTCATACTGTTTATTGAAAATATCTTCATTTTCTCAGGATGCTACAATAACATCCTTATCATGCCAGGCCAATTTCTAAACTTCCTACTGAGTGTTGATATCTTGTTTACTCTACTACTGCAGTAGCAAACTAGAGCATGTTTTGTAACACGTAATGTTAGATATATGATTTATTTGTGTTCTCTAGAGAGACACGTCTCTTCTTCTACCCTTTCACTGAATATATACTTTTGCATTTGCTTGTCAGTTTTCACTAAAAAAAAAATCTTGGAAATTTCATTAATAGCCTTTTGAATCTACAACTCTTTAAGGAAAACAGCCACCCTGCAGTAATGTGTTCTATAATTACATCATGATTTTTAAAAATATTTTAAAATATCTTAAAAATGTTCAGTAATACTTCACGCATTTTTGTTGGCAGGGCTGGATTTATTGGTAGATATTTCATTAAAATTATGCTGAGATATACAGTAGCTCATATCATATAAATGGATATTTTTAAAGGCCATTTTCTTGTTATGGTATGTGGAAATTCAATTTTCTATGTTTATTTTGTATACTGCAACTCAACAGATTTCCTAGGGGTAAATTTAACACTGATATATTTTGAACTTGTCCCAATGCAGTTGCAATGCTGGTCAGTGTTCTTGTTATTTGGATGTATAGAACTGTATTTTTCTTCATTATTATACTAGTTAACTTCTCGATACAGTGTTGAATAGTAGAAAATACCCATCCTCTTCACGTTCTTAATCTTAAGGTAAGAAAGCTTTCAATATACCCCATTACCAATGGCATTAGTGCAGTTTGTGTAAATATTCTTTATCGAGTTAAGGGACATCACTAAATCATCCATAGTTGACTAAAAATTTATTATGTTGAATTTTACCAGATGGTTTTCTTATATCTCTTGAGATGATTATGAGCTATATGTTCTCAGCTAATGTGCTAAATGCAGTGACTGATTTGCAAACAAAAATCCCATTTACTTTTCTGCAGAAAGACCATAACTTCATAGTGATATGTTGATCTTTTCATAAATTGTTCCATTTGGTTTCCTAACATTTTGTTTATAATTCTTGTGAATAAGAAAATTTTGCCTCCCTTTGATAGATAATATGTTCTGTAAAAATTAATAGGATGCATGCATCTATCTATCATCCATCTATCATCTATCTATCTATCATCTATCTATCTATCAATCTATGTAATCTATCATGTATCTACCTATCATATATTTATCTATGTATATATCATCTATCTAATATCTATTTATCTATCATCTATCTACCTATCATCTATCTATCATCTATCATCTATCTATCATCTATCATCTATCTATCTATCATCTATCTACCTATCTATCATATATTTATCTGTGTATATATCATCTATGTACCTATCTACCATCTATCTATTTATCTACCTATCATCTATCTATGTATACATCATCTATCTATCTATCATCTGTCTATCATGTATCTATCATCTATCTGTCTGTCATCTATCTATCTATCATCTATCATCATCATCTATCTAGAAGAGTTACTTACTTCTAAAGTTTATTGCTTCTGTTTTACTCACTTACGTACGCTCATGTTGCTCTGTATTTTGTAAAAAGAATTTGAGTTACCACTCACTATTTTTACTTATGTTCAAAGCATTTGGTATGATTCATCAAAATTGTGTATGATACTAAACACTCTAAAATGTAAAAGACCTTGTTTTTTTGGCAGATGCATATCTGTAACTGTTTCATTAAAGTCATACATACATTGAATCTGTATATAGGCTTTTTAATACAGACACACAAACCTAAAACCATAAATTATGATATAGTGAGTAAATGAATTACAATTATGAAATTCTCCACATTTGACACTTTTTGCATGCATTTATTGCTCTCTCTTTTCCTGAGTTCCTCTCTCTCTGTCACTCTCTGTCTCTCTCACTCTATTTTATACGTAGATATATTTGAGGTAAAAACTTATAAAATATGCTGGAATTAAAAAATCTGTAATTTCAGATTCCTACATGAAAAATCCCCGTTATGGATGGTAATGACTGCAAATCTCTTTAACCAGATATGTAAAAAAAATTCTTTTGACATTCAGTATGTTTCATATCACTAACTTGAAGCAATCATTGTGTTTTCTTTCCAAATGTAGATATTAGGAAGCAAGAATTCTAATACTTTATTTAAAGTGAGCATTTTGTGAGAGATATAGCTCAGTGACACAGTGCCTGCCTGGCAAGTGCAGGGGCCTGAGTTCAATTCCCAGTACCAAAATAAATAAATAAGTAAATATGAACATCTTTTTTTCCTTTACTGAGCCTTAGAAATCTCTCTTGCTTTCATATTATACTTGATGTTACTCGAACATATTTTTAACCTTATTTCTTGTTATTATGAGGCTCTTCAAAGTCCATGTATTTTCCTTTTAACCAGTTGCTTTCCCTTTCACAATATCTATTGTACCTTTTGGATTGATTTATTCTTTTAGTTTCTTACACTAAGGAGACAATACCATGTTTACACATGTGAGTCTGATTTATTTCACTTATAAGTATAGTCTCTAGTTGTACTACCAGTTTCTATTAATTTATTGAAAGGAACCCTTAGCGTTTATATTGTTTGATCAATTTTGCATGCCTGTGTCTGGTAATATAAGCAATTATATTGAAAATAGCAACATGCAATATAATCACCATTGTTAACTTCCTGCCATCTTGTTTTGAAATTCTGTATTTTTTTTATTTATTATTCTCTTTAAAATAAAATAAAGTCCATTCTCATAACATTCTGAACAACTTTCTTGAGAACTTTTTAGCATGAATGATATATCTACCGGTTTTCAAGTCTATGCTTCTTTCTTTAGTATTTTATTTGTTAAAATTTATTAATACTGGGGCTGGGGATTTAGCTCAGTGGCAAAGCGCCTGCCTTGCAAGCGCAAGGTCGTGAGTTCGGTTCCCGGTACCGGAGAAAAACCAAAAAAAAAAAAAATTTATTAATACTTATTTTTCACTTTCACAAACTGAATCAGTTTTTTTTTTTTTCATTTTTTCCACATTTTTATCAATGCTAACTTAATAATTCATTGTCAGGCCATTTATCCTTTAATATGAGTGCTTTCTACTATCTATCTCCTTTTCTACTAAGACATTTCCCTTACTTCTCTTCCAATACCTCTTCTGCTTTTCACCTTTATATGTGTAGACTGTGAATTTCTTCCTCATTCATCATGAAGAAATGCAGGTCTATTCTATCACACACAAAAAAAAACCACTAAAACCCAAAGTACAAAAATATTGCCTGTGCCTTGGAATAACATTGCACCCTAGAGATATTTATGGCACAAACTGAAGATCTCTATCATTTTTGAATATTTTTCACTTGCTGAATAGCTTCATGATTCACACTAATTTTAAATCTGAACATCTGCTTTGACCATTCCCTATATTTTACACACATAACTCGCCAAGTCATAGTATTGTTAACTTGTTCAATCAATTACCTCAGCTTTACTAGGTCTTTAATCTGCTCCTCATTTTTCCCATGCCAGGTTATTTTCCTACTGTAATAACTCAGTGCATTTACTGACTCATTGCCTTTCAAGCTATCGTCATACCAGTAAATAATAACTAAAGAGAATAAAGATTTCCTTCAGTCCTTTACTTAAAACTCACTGGTTGCTTTCAACTATGAAAAAGTACCTTTTTATAATTAGCATAAAAAACCTTATCTTTTACCATGAAATTTCTTTATAACCTTGTACCATGCTGTTAAATCTTCTTAAGTAAATAAATGTATAATACATTATTTTCATGTTATCTCTATGTGGCTCAAATATTTTCTATATATAGTATGAAATCAACTATCACAAAAATATAATAATAAGCAAAGTAGTATCATTATAATTTATTTAAAATTACTTTCATTCACTGTATCTTTTAAACATTTATGATTTTATTAATAGTGCACTTTAATCATGCTTTGTTTTAATTAAATATTTAATTACCATAATCATTTTGAGCTATAATAGCATCTGAACATCTATTATTAATGTTTGAGATGTTGGTCAACTATATACTCATATTATTCTCACTACTCTATTTTTCTCACTTTTCTTCTTTATTTTTGTCTTTTTGAGATAGAGTCTCACTATGCAGTTCATGCTGATTTTGAACTCATTTTGGAGCCCAGGTTGGCGTCAAACCTGCAACTATCCTCCTGCCTCAGCCCCTCAGAGTGCGGGAATTACGGGGCTGCGCCACCACGCCAAGTTTCATTTCTCTTCTTAAATGCATGTACTACTATTTGCAAAATAGTATTTTAATGCAATAAATTTTTTATTAAGATTTAAGTCTCATTTTGCTGTTTAATTGTCACTTGTTCGATATTTTTTCTTTTCCTTCTTCCTTTCTTATTTTATATAAGCTTATTCAAATATTTTGAAATGTTTATTCAATTTCATTTCTTATTTATGAAATTTCATTTTTTTTTACTCATTGTCTTTGTATTTTATAAAATAATTGATCTAAAACTTACAATAGTGATTCTTAAATGTTAGTCTGTTATGCTGGGCATGGTGGTGCATGCCTGAAATCCCAGCACTCCGGAGGCTGAGGCAGGAGGATCATTTTGAGTTCGAGAAAAATTAAGCCCTAAAATGCCTTGATTATTTTAAATTTTTGTAAAACATTCTAAAACCTTTTTTATTGCATACTAAGCAATTAACTGTTTCTTGTTTGTTACCTTGCATAGGTCAAACTGTATGTAACAGTTTGCTACAGTAAAAATGATTCATCTTCAGCAGTAAAAATATTTAACTACAGAATATGAGAAAAAGCTCAAGATAAGGATAGAAAATATCATGTAGATTATATTGACAGCAATTGAAGAAATGCTACATGTAATATAATAAATGATATTTTCTATATTGAAAATCTGAAAAAAAATCACCATCTTTGTATGCTATGGATTTACTAAAGCTGTAAATTAAAATGGAAATTTAAGTTTACTAAAAGTATGAAGATTAACATTTTGTAACTAAGATAATACCAAGGGTGAATATTTAGTATTTGGAGAGGAGAGGAAAGAAAGTTGGATACATTTTGCTTGCTATTGTTATGGCAAGATTAAATGGCACTGGCACTTATAGGAGACCAAAAGTTCAGGAATGAACAAAGCTTTATTCAGGAGCCAGCCAATGGACATCTCCCACAAGGAGCCAGAGAAGATGTCCACTGTGATCTGGGATCTGCCTCTAGTTTACATATCTGTTGGAGGTTCAATAGTAACCATACAACCACATTAGCTCATTTTGGGGAATTTAGCAAGAACGTCAAAGAATCATCACAAGATTTACATTTTCCAGAAGTGGTCTGGTCATATGGCAGTTAGGCAGACCTAAGGTGGACAGTGTGGTTTAGCCCACTCCCAAATTTGTTCTATTTGTTCAGTTCCTATTTTATAGCTGTTTTCTTCTGTGGGTTTTATGACTAACTGTGGAGGAGGGAGAGAAGAGTGAATTCATCTACAGTTTAAGTGAACTTAAGTGACTTCCCTTAAAAATGGAGTCACACAAAAGAAAAATGCAGTCTCTCTTTCCCTATCATTACCTCCTCAAGGACATATTTTCCTCTCTCAGGATATATATTGTCCTTCCTCATATGGTTTGGAAATATTTTTTGTTTCATATTCTGTGGCCTATTTTAAAACCATCATTGGTACCTTATTTATTGTGGATTGTAACCTATTTTTTATCCATTGAATAGACATGGCCCAAAAGTCAGAAGAGCCATTAGTGTAAAAATTGGTCCTGTCAGGCTAGTAATCAAAGAAGTCAACCAGGGATTGCAATTGAACATTTGCTCATACTGTCCTTGTTTACCATAATATTACTTTTCTCTTTCCTTTGCCTCTTGGTTTAATTTTTCCAGGTTGTCAACTATAACCCCAGAGCTATTTGCATAGAAGCAGTACACTTCCTTTAGGGCAGCACAGAGCCCTCCTTGTTCCATAAAGAGCAGGTTAAGTCCTCTCCTGTTTTTAACACCACCTCTGCCAAAGATTTTACCTGGTCATGTATTTGTCTGACTGTGGTGGAATGAGAAATGGTGGTCAATTGTAACACCCAGCTGAACAGAGTAAGCATGATGCTGAGTATGGGAGGCTCACCTGAGGATTGTCACCAGCACCATAAAAGGCAGAACTGAAGAAGTTAGGCTCTTAGGAGCTGATAGCAGCTGTTGGGAGCGTGTTGGAAACAGAGCAAAGGTATAAAAAGCTGTTGGTTTTCTTGGTGGTGCTTGTCATGCTGGCTCTCCTGATGAATTTCGCTATCTTCATTTTTCAGAAAGCTCAGGACCTCACTTTGGGAGGGGGGGGGGCTCTTTTGCTCACACTGAGCATTGCTTCCTGTCCTCAGAGGAGAAGATGGTGAACTGCCCTGTCTCCTGGAGAAGCTATTATAAATAATCTTATAAAATATGTGTTCTGTACTGTTGTTACCCTTGAAATATTCCACAAACCACTACAAAACTGGTACCAAATTCTGTCTTAGTTATTTTCTTTCATTGCTGAGACAAAATACCTTATGCCCAGAATAAAGAAAGGAAAGATTTATTTAGCTCACAGTTTGTGGAGGTTTCAGTCCATACTCGACTAGCTCCAAGGCAGAGTGGCACATGGCACAGGGCAACAGTTCATGGTGGCAGAAGACAGCAAAAGCAACAAGAACAAAAGGGAGGAGCAAAAGCCAAGCCTTTTTCCCTCCCTTATAATGTATGCAGTTTACCCACCCCAGGGTTTGTGTAACATTCACATGCGTAATCCCAGCATTGGACCAAGAATCACTCAAAAACTCTAGAATCCCACTCCATGACTGCATGAGGCTTTGGAGAGGACATCCAAACACAAACCATAATATTCTGCCCCTTGCCCCCAAAAAACTCATGCACATCCCTTTATGCAAAAGACATTTTGGTCCATCTCTAAGGGTTGCCAAAGTCCTAACAGTTTCAGCACGGCTGAAGAGTCCAAGTTGCAAGTCTTCCCCAAGATCTAAGGCAAACTCTCAGCTCTGAGCCATGAACAAATGAAAAGTTAAGCACTTCCAAAATTCAACTGCACAAGATAAGCATTGTCATACCAAAAGACACAAACAGGAGGATACAAAACATTGGAACCAAAGCAAGTCCAAAATCTAGCAAGGCTAATATTATGTCCTGAAGTTCCATGTCTAGCATCTGAAGTGATCTGTGGCACACTGTGAGCTCCAAATGGCTTGGGTGACTCCACCACTATGGCATTTCTGGTGGTTCCAGTGCCCATGGCTTCTCTCTTAATCCTGTTTTGCTCCCTTTTTGCAGCTTTCCTTAGATGATCCACGTTTCTAGCATCTCCAAAATTCTGAGTTCTCCACTGCACTTAAGGTTTCACATTCACAGCTTCACACACTGCCCACTCAGGGCCACACTTACTGGCTTCCCAAGCCTTCTGAAATCTAGGTGGAAGCTTCCTTAACCTCAGAACTCTTGCATTCTATATGCGCCTAAAATCAGTGCCATGTGCATGATGCCAAGGTCTGCTGCCACCTGGAGCAGTAGCCAAGCTTTCCTCTCTCTTAGCTGTTGGAGTCGAGTGCTTGGATCACTGGGCACTGTTGACCTGATTGTGAGGAAAAAACTCTCTATACCACTGCCATTTTGGAACCTGGTTCAGCTTCCATCTGCATTCTGGAACATAGTTTTGCTGCTGTCATTCTTGAACATGGTGTTCTGTGGCTTTCTTCTCATAATAACGTCTTTCACCTTTGCAATTTTGAGGCTGCAAAGGGTGGAGACTCAGTGCTTCTTTTGATGTCTTCAGGCCATCTTTTATATTCTCCTTTCCTTCTCAGCAGTCAAGAACTTCTCAGCAGTCAAGATCTTCTCAGCTCTGTCTTTGCAATCCACAGCTTTACTGGAGCTTCTTTTCTGGCCAAATTCACAACATTTTAGTAAAAGGCAAAAGGTTTATATGATCTGAGGAGAAACAAGAATGTCACATTTTAAATCATCCTGCTGAGTTCTTTGCTCTTGATTTTCAATATAAATCTGGCTAACATCTCCCAGCAATAGCTATGCCACTGCCCCAACTTTTGACTGCCTTGAAGTTTATTTTGCCAGATGAATCAGTCCACCATCCTTAATCCACTCTTGTCAAAGTCTCTGGACATGAGCAAAATGCAGACAAACTTTCTGCCAATATATAACACATATCATCTGGAGTCCAAAAACCAGTGCAGTCCTCCTTCCCAGTAGAAATCTCCTGAACTTGGTCTTTACCAGCAGGCTTTTTATCAGCTTTCTAGGTTTCTGAGCTCTGACCAGAATCTGCCATAAAGAACAGTCAAAGGCATTCTAGTGCTGTTCTTTCAGATGAAATCTCCGAACATTTCCAAACTCTTCCTATAAGTCATTTTGAAAGGCTCTTGAACCACATGATCTGGTATAGTCACAGCAACGACCCCACTCCTTTGTTACTAAATTCTGTCTTGGTTACTTTTCTCTCACTGCTGGGACAAAATACCTGACACTCAAAATTAAAGAAGGAAATGTTTACTTATCTCAGAGTTATGGAGGTTTCAATCCCTACGTGGCTGGCTCCAAGGCAGGGTGGCACATGGCAGAGGGGCAACAGTTTATGGCAGCTGAAAACAGCAAAAGTAGTAAGAGCAAAAAAGGAGGAACAGCAGCAGCAACAAGCCTCTTTCCCTCCCTTATATTGTATGCAGGCTTCCTGCCCCAGGGTAGTGTAGCACTCACACCCTTTAACCCAGCACTGGACCATGAATCAATCACAAATTTGAGAAACCTGCCTCATGACTGCACGAGGCTTTGGGGGGACATCTAGACACAAACCATAACACTGGCCACACATTGAACCCCTGTCACATTTTGTTCTATACTGTGTGTCAACCTGCCAAGCCTTTGGAATACTGTTTCTGAATAGGCTTCTGCTCCAGTGCCCATCCCCAGGGATGTGGCTATACTTATACCAGTATAGGTAAAGTTCAAAGTTCAAAGCCAGTATTGGTAAAGTTCAAAGTTTTGTTTCAACCATGTCTGTTGGCCAGGAAACTGATGCCAAGTTTCTGGGTCTGCTTGTAGAGTGGACACCCAGGGAATAAGCATGACCACATACAGGGGCCAGGCTGTGTAATTTTTGCCTAAAGTCAAGGCACTTGAATAATCCATTAGCGCAGAGTAACCATGACTCCTTTGGTGCTCTACAAGTGGAGTTTTGTGGCACAGTTTGGTTGTATGCAACCTGGTTGCATACTTTTCCACACAAAATCCCTGTCCATAAACAGTTTCTATCAGAAAAAGAGGCAACAGCTTTTCCTCTTCTGGAGTGCAGAGGGTTTGACCAGGGATAATTTCCTTTAAGGAAGCTATTTCCTCATGTTGACTTGATCTACACACATCCAACAGCTCCCAGCTAAGACAGAGTTAGCCTCATTGAGAAGATAATGGGTTTCATTAAGCATCTAGTATATCCCTGATTGGGCACTCATTTTTTCTACATCTGCTTCAATGGCATCCTGGATATAAAACATTGCCATTTAGAGTATCAAGCAGGACTTTTAAGGTGGGGGTGTCAGATTGGTGCAACTCATGGGAGAGGGAAGGAAAAGGAGCAACTGACCTAGTAGGAGTGGTCTCTGTTTGTGTTATGTGTATGAGAATACCTGGTTTCCTCCATGACTCTAACTTCTGTACATGCATGCAAACTGTCCAAGAGAGCCCTGTTGCCCAGGCAGTGTCATTAATGCTCTTTAGGATTATCCTGACCTGTAAACAGAAATGAGCTGAATACCCAGTCTTAGAGCCAGCTTTTTTTCTCCTATAAACTTGGATGTAGTTATCATTCTGGACCAACCAGTGGGTTAGATGTTCTGGATCATGAATCCTGGCTCATGTCAAATGCCCATCATACAGTGCTGTCCATAGCGCAGTGTGGACAGTATACCTCCTTTTCATTATTACATCTTCCCCCAGTGGTTTTTAGGTATATATATAGTCCCCATCCTACTAAATCTATGTCAACTTCATCCCATCTGGTTGCTTTTTTTCTGGACCTCATAAGAAGAGAAGATGATTCCCAGGATCAGCTTTGTCCCACCAACAGTAGGGATTTCAGAGCTTACATATGGGAATTATGAATTCATCATGTTGCTTGTCACACCGGAGTCATAGTGAAGCCAGCTTAGCTCCCTGAGGCAAACAGAGTCCACTTAGGATACACAATGGTGGGAGGTGTACTGAAAATCTGTCCAAAGAACCTGTTTTTATCTGGGATCCAGTCATTGTGGAGGTTGTTCACACCAGGAGAACTGTTATCAGGATAGCCAAGGGGGTTGTCATGTTGACTGGGTTGCAGCTAATTTCTGTTGAAGTCTTTGAGAGCATCATGGGGAGTGCAGCTCTGAAGGGGATGGATGGGGCTCAGTCTCAGGAGCAGGTGGTGGCACAGGCTGAGCTGATTCTTCATGGAGTTATGGTATCCCATTCTTGGCTCAGAGAAATGGTGAATCCATGGAGCACAACCTGTAACGTTAAGAGAAGTAGGCATAGTCAAGACATCATGTGGCCCCACCCACTTCTGCTGGAGTGGTTCCTCCCTCCAGGTTTTAATTAACACTTTGTCTCCCAGTTTAAAAGAATGAACAGGAGAATGAATTGGAATGGGATGCTGCTATAACACAACGCTCTGGAATTCCTTTAGAGTCCTTTGCAAAGCCTTCAAGTGTTGGTGCACGTCTAAAGTCCCTACTTCCTGTAATCCTTCTAAAATGGGAAGAAGTGGGGGAGGCCTCCCAAACATTATTTTGAATGGAATGAACCTACCCTGGTACAGGGTTCCCTGAGATCACAGCAGGGCCAGTGGAAGCATAGCTACCAAATTTGCCCCAGTCTCATGGCAAAACTTGGCTAGGGTAGTTTTCAAAGTTCAATTTTGTCTTTTCATTTGGCCAGAACTCTGCAGCCAATAGGCTGTGTGTAGCTTCCACTCCAGCCCCAAAGCTGCAGAAAGGCTCTGAACCACTCAACCCACAAAAGCAGATTCATTATCTGAATCTACCCTCACTGGGAGCCCATACCAGGAATGACCAACCCTATCAGAGCTTTGAACACCTCTCTGGATGTCTCAGATATCATGTGGACTAGAATAGGTGCAAATGAGAACCAACATATACTTCTTGTTTCAACTGGTGGGTTTGCCTTCTGTAAAGTCCACCTCAAAATCCTCAAAATTCAGTGCTCTTTGTCCGTAAACTCCAGGGTGTTTCTATGGACAAGAGACTGGATTGTTGTGAGCACAAGCTGCACACCTCCTTGCCACAGAAGTGCATAAGGTCCAAAATCTAGAGTTGTAGAAGTGACAGCCAAGCAGCTCTGCCATGGCTGTCTTTCCCCAGTGAGTATGGCTATGCAGTTCCTAGATTACAAAATGCCCCACAGCCTCAGGAAGGAACACCTTTTCTCCTGGCAAAACTTACCATCTATTTTGTTCTGTAGCCCCCTAATGCTACCAATTTCAGTTCTGCTTGCAAATATTTGGGAGGTTTGAGAAGTGGACCTACTAGAGCTCGGGATATGGGGTGTGAGTCTCCAACATCAGCTTGTTTGGCTGCTAAATCTGCTGCACAGTTTCTTTGGGCCTCTAGAGAATTACCTTTCTGATGGCCCAAACAATGGAAGATGGCTACCTCAATTGGCAGCAAATAGTCTGTAATAAGTTTAACATCTCCTGAGAGATTTTAATGTTTTTTCACTCCGTGGTTAGGAGGCCTCCTTCCCAGTGGATGGAACCATGAACATGCAAAGTGGGAAAAATATAATGAGAGTTAGTATAAACATTCATTTCCTTTTCTTTTCCAATCTCCAAGACCCAAGTAAGAGCAATCAGTTCAGCCTTTTGTGTGGGTTTTCCAGAATGCAAAACCCCAGACCAGATACTCTGCTGGAGAGTGACAACTGATGCTCCTGACCTCTGAGTGCCATTGATTACCATGTTGCTGTCTTCCACAAACAGGGTCAGTTCAGGGTTCTGGAGGAGTGTGTCCTGTAGATCTGGTCTGGTCAAGTAGACTACCTCTATTGTTTTCACACAATCATGCTAAGGTGAATCCATGGACATCAGCAGAAGATAGGCAGAATTGATGGTCTGTGTACTCTAAATAGTGAGTTGGGAATCCTCCAGAAGTGCTCCTTTGTACTGGGTCAGCCTACTAACCAAGATCCACTTACCACATTGATTTCCATAGTGATTGTGCTAGTTTACATTAAACTTTCAGGGAGATAAGTATACAAAAGAGAAAAATAGCATTAGTATTAGGAGTGGGTTAGAATTCCAATATTGCTGCAAAATACCTAAGGATGTCAATTTACAGAAAGGAAGATTTACTTTGGTTCATGGTTTCAGAGGCTGCCATGCAGAATCTTTTGCCCCATTGGCCTTTGGGCATGGAGAGGCCATAACAGGTGTGGAGTCACCAGTGAGGGAAAATTATTCATTTTCAGTGGTTGGGAAGCAAAAGATGAGGGAGAGGAAGGCAACTGGTTCTGATACTCATTTCCAAGGCACACTCCAAATAACCTAACTTCCACACACTAGGCCTCAGGTTAGAGGGGTTCCGCTACACTCCAATAGCATTAGAGGCAGGTAGATACAATTTGAATGCTTGGTTGCCGAGGGCCATTTAAGATCTAAACCATTACAAAGAAAAATACTATTTCACAAATATCCTGCAGCCATTGAAAAAATAAATAGGAATTTTATACCTATCAATTTGACAAATTAGAAGATATAGACCAATTCTTGTAAAATAAAAAATACTGGGGCTGAGGATTTAGCTCAGCGGCACAGCGCCTGCCTGGCAAGTGCAAGGTCGTGAGTTTGATTCCCAGTACTGGAAAAAACTGGAAAAATAGAAAATAAAAAAAATAAAAAATAAAAACACTGTTCAACCCGACAATGATGAAATTTCTAACTTGAATAACCCTATGTATTTTAACGATGAGGCATTCATAATATAAAATTCCCACTCCCAAAAGAAAAGACTTAGTGTAATGCAAAATAACAAGTGTCCGTACAGTAAGAATACAGAACTTCCCCAACTTCTTAAAATAATATTTATAAGAAATGTACAGCCAACATCATACTTAGGAAATAAACAAATCCTACTTTTTAAGATTGCAAGTAAGGGAACACTGCTTTGGAGATTTGAACAATTTGAGATAAATGTTGGAAAAAAATAGATAGGACTGCCTTTGTGCATGGTGTAAGTATGTAAAGAAAAAGTAAGAATATAAAAAAAAAATCCTTTGAGTAACACTGCATGATAAAGTATCAGTGCACAAAAATTACTTGCCTCTTCACATAATGACAAATAACTCTGAGCTAATACCAAAATCATTACACTAGCTGAGTGTTGTGGATCAGGCCTATACTCTCTATGTTTGGAGCATCTAATGGAGATGCTCAAATTCAAATCCATTCTGGACAAATTAATGATACAGCAAGAAACTGTCTTGAAATAAAATATGAAAAGAGTTGGGGGTGTAGCTCAGTATAAAGGCCCTGGTTATAATCTTTAATATCCTCACCTGCCAAAAAAGAACATAGTACTAACTACAAAATCTTCCAATATAATTCCATAAATACTTAGGTATGTGTGACAAAACATCAGAAATGATAGGGATTACAGAACTGTAATGGATGAAATCAAACACACAAATAGTGTTTTTTACATGATCACAGTTACTATCCAGAGCCTAGAGTATGAAATAAAGAGCTACTGAATAAAGTGCTTGAACGTACTGAACAAACAAGGCTATAAATAAGCATCAAATAAGCAATTTTTAAATATTGTTAGGATTCAAACATTTCCATTTTACATGTTGATGGAAATGTTAATTTTTTTGTGTGTGGGTAAAATTTATGTTTTCTAAGTATAATTATGTGATTTAAATTATTAAACACAATACAAATTCTGCTACTAGTTGGATGATTATTTAGATCACAGATTATATAAGGTTAATTTTATTTTTTTTTTTTGTTTTGTTTTTTTTTTTTTGGTTTTTCTCCGGTACCGGGAACCGAACTCACGACCTTGCGCTTGCCAGGCAGGCGCTGTGCCGCTGAGCTAAATCCCCAGCCCCATAAGGTTAATTTTAAACTTAAACATATGCCTGGACCTAAGGAAATGCAAATATAAATGAATTTAAATTTTAAGTGGTTGTATGATGGAAGTTAAAAATTTCTAGATATACCAGATATTTTTCCCAGTTAGCTATCCATGTGAATATTTATTCATTTCTCTTTTACATATTTTACTGACAGTGTCTTTTAGAAAATTCCATTAGAAAACTTGAAGGAAAAGTTTTGTTATCATATAGATATGGTCAATATTTTTACTTATGATTTATTTTAAAATAGCTCTCATTTTATTTCAAAACCTTAATGGTTGGTGAAAAAATGGTAAGCATCATTCTTAATATGATCTTATTAAACTGCAATGTTCTCAAAATACACAGCTTAGACATTGCTCCCTAAGAGTAATAATTTCAAAACTGTTGTATGTTCTCAGATGTAACATTTGTCATTTTAATATTATCAGCAAATGAAATTATCAAGACTTCTACTAATATATTTGACAAGTAAAATTCTGTATTTTAACACAGTTTATGTGCATTTTATGTAAAACAAATTTAAAACAAAAACCTAATAGTTGAGAAAAAATTAATTGTAATCAATAATTGTGATTATTAACTTGACTAAATTAAAGAAAAAAACCATAAAGGAGATGTGGTGGTGCACACCTGTAATCTCAGCATTCAGGAGGCTCAGCCAGAAGGATCATGAGTCTGAGGCGACCTTGGACTATACAAGCAAGTTCAAGGTCAGCCTGAACTGTATAGTGAGACCTTGCCTTATAAAACAAAACAAAACACTAAAGCAACCCTAGACATTACAATCCTGGTCATGTTTATGGTGTATTTATAGAGATGGCTGACAGTTTTCAGCAAAAGGAAGGGATAGGTAACATCCTGATTGAGGATGTCAAAATCGAATAGTCTTGTAGCCCATATGAAATGAGAGGACGAGATAAAGGAAGTCAGCCTGCTTTTGCAAAATTCCATTCTGCTGTGTGTGTGTATGTGTGTGTGTGTGTGTGTGTGTGTGTCCTTTGCTGCCAAGTCCACCTCAGACAAGTGAATTTCCAGGCAGCTTCCAGGCCTTCAGTCTTAGCCTAGCCCTGTTTCCCTCATCGCTTAGGCTTCCAATTTCCGGGACTCTTGGACCAGGGAGCTACTGTACTCTCAGTGTATCTCCAAGACATGAGTTAATATAAAAAGTTCTGCTTACCAGTGAAATACATTATAGTGTTTCTCAGTAGACTTTGAGCTTTGAAAGTATTGGTGAGTTGAACGTTTTTATTTTCAGTTTTCCAGTTACTATTAAAATTTTTTTATATTAAACATTCAGTATATCTTTGTAAATTAATTTGTTTTCATTCCCCTGAACTTAGTTCTGAAAACTAAAACTTTGCTGATCGCCACATAGAATGTGTTGTATCAATGTTCATGTTATTTACAGCTTAAGAGAATCTCATGAACCTCCTTATTAAATGACAATTCTGTCTGAGTTTTTAAAATTTCTACTCTATCAGTAATTTGAATACTTTCTTTCTTTATCTCCTTTCCTTCATCCCCGTTGTTCTTTCCTTTGGGCAATTTCTTTCCATTTCATAATATCTTTTTACAGTTTGCATTTTATTTACTCTTTCAGGATCTTACACTAGGGAAACAATACTATTTTGCACATGTGCGTCTTGCATTCTTACATCTGGTAATCTAAGCAACTTCAATGAAGATAACAATGTGTAATATAACAAGCACTGTTAATTCCTATCATTTTTTTTGAAACACTGTATATTTTTTATTGTTTTTGCTTTGTTTTGTTTTTGTCTATGTTGTTGTTATTTTATTTTTTATTCTCTTTAAAACAAAATAAAAAAGCAATTTAAATACTATGAGAACAATGAAATAACTATTTATTAGCTATATGTGAATAATTTTATGCTCAGAATGCAATAGTGTCCCACTATCATGTGTGCTAATTTAATATTACAAAATAATGTTGATGAAATAAGTGATAGCAAGCAATTTGTTTATCTTTTAACTTTTTAATATTAAAAAACTTTATTTGTTTTTGTTTTTGTTTTCCAGTACTGAGAATCTAACTCACGACCTCGCGCTTGCCGGGCAGGCACTGTGACGCTGAGCTAAATCCCCAGCCCCTTCAAAACCTTTAAAAATCAATAAGTCTTGACTTATTTGCACAGTACATTTAGGCACAAAATATCCTAATACAATAACTATTTCAAATTCGAGAAAAATATATGACTAAACTATTTTTAAAGTGAAATAAATCAATGAAATATAGATGGAAAAGCTTTGGTTTTCCCTGGAGAGCAGAGAGTGAGTGAAAACGAACGAGATAGAAACAAGTGTATGGAATTGTACATTTTCTGGTGTAGTGATAAAAAATAAATCAATGACAGTTTTTCTTTAGAACAGTCTTATGTTTTCTCTAGAGTACTACTTCTGATAAAATTGATTTTTCTCAATCACTGTCAGGGTTGTACTGTGAATTGCACTAATAATAATAGTTTTTCTCTTAGCACCAAATGTATGAAATATTCCAACATGAGAATGCTTGGGCCATACAATATAGTGAATCAGTCAACAAATTCCTACCTAAAATGATACCGAAAATGAATAAAAGAAAACATGAAAATATTTACAGGTAATAATACAATTTAATATTGTGAATTTAGTTTCTATATCTGTGTATAAATACATGCAAATACACATATGATATTGTAAATATTAGCTTTGAACTAAAGCTATTTTAAAATTCACTTAAATATATATCATTTAGAGATATTTTCTTAATTAAGACTTTGTTATAATCATTATACCTCCGCACAATTTCTGGTATTCTGTCTTTCTGGGTATTTTAGGAAATAGCCATGTGACTTATTTTATTCAAAGAATTCAAACTGAATGTAATTCAGCTTCTGGAGGAATGGTCTCAGAACCAGCATCAATTTTGTTCGTTATTTCTGTGCTTCAGTGTTCATGGAAACAGATCTTTAATGAAGAGGTTGTGAACATGCTACTTAAGTAACCTCAGTAAGCATGGCTCCAGTTCCACCTCACACAAGGCAACAAATGTAAGAGAAAAATCATACTGTGTTTGCAATGGAGAGGTGGATATTATTTAATGCCACAGCATAGGTGACAATATCCTCTCTAGTAGACTGGCTGACACAAACTATGTTTCATGAAGTATGAAGTCTGCTTTTCTAGTTTCTTCAAACGTACGTATTCATTTATTGCCTAAAATTACAGGTGAGGCTGCAATAATAGTATTCTGAACATAATATTGAAAATTTATATAAATGACAGACCATTGAATCATATTTCTTTCCTTCTGTAGCCTGAGAGTCACCTAACTACAAAAATGCTCCAGTTTGTAAACTGCTGTTTATTTTTCTGTGTGGACTGCACTGGAGTAGTACAGTTTTGCTATGTTCATCCAATGATGTATGAATTTATGTTATTGTAGAACTTCTCTGCTTATCCTGAGTAATATTTAATACTAATGTTGAACTAAGATTTATCTCTACTTACGTATGTGCTTGCTATACATTTGGTGTGCTTTAACAGTCTTTAGTCAAGTATAAATTTCCCGTTTTTAGTTTTGGTCAGTTTTTATATTTTAGTACATTTTTGCAGCACCTAATAATTTCATTCTTTGGGGGAGGGGACACATGTACATAACATATTTTAATTACTTTTTAAAATCACCTTGTCCTCTCTATCCATGCCCTGTCATTCCCTCTCCCTCTGTCTCTTGATTCAATTATCTTTTGCAAAAAAATATCTGTCTTCTTATTATGCATCATTCATTCTGCTTTTTACTAATGTTGGAATTTTCACATAAAAGAAACCATGCAATGTTTAAATTAGTGTGTCTGACTCTTTTCACTTAACATTATTGTCTCAAAGTGCATCTATTTTCCTACAAAATACTCAAATTTACCCTTCCTCATGGCCAATAGTATTCCATTGTATATAAATGCCTCATTATCTTGAGTCACTCGCCTGCTAATGGACATATAGGCCACTTCTGTGATTTGGGCATTTTGACTATATTTTTTTTTCCAAGATGTATATGACAGTGTACAGTTTAGAACTGGAAATATTTTTTTTTATTTTAAAAATAAAAGGACGAAAACATTAACAGAGAACCTTTTACAAAATAGTAAAAGAACAGCACAGACAATACAGAGTTACAAATAAAGTGGTAGGAAATTAACGATGTTTGTTGTATTACATATTGATATCTTCAAAGTGGTTTCTCATGAAAACAGATAGAGACATGCAATATTGATCAATCAAGGACTTATTGACAGTTTCTTTCAGCAAAGAAATAGAAGACAGTAGAACAATTATGTTAACTATCCTGTATATACATACATACAAAATTTTCCTTTTTCCCTTCTCTTTTCCCACATCCCAATTGCCCTTTACCCTTGAGTACTTTCTTATCATTTCACAGTGTCTATCATACCTCCTAGTTTAAATTAACTCTTTCAGGTTTTACACTAGTGAAACCTAGGTTTTTTTACTAGTGTAAAACCTTTCACTAGTGGATTATATTTTTATACTATAGGTTATTTTCTATCAATTTTTACTACATGAATGAATGAACACTTAACTCTTTTGTAAAAATCTGTAACAAGATTATACATGTATAATATACTAACACAAAGAGTATGTTGAACAAAATACATATGTATACAAATATGTATATATATTTATAAAATTGTGTTTTATATTTTAATTTACTTGGTGGAGTTTTACTTTGTAGGAGATCACTGATTTTTAAGGATTGACAATAAATTATAAATACTAAATCTTGGCAGCAGCATATGTGTTCATCAACAGACAAATAAATGAAGAAAGTGTGGCAACTATATGTAATGGAATACTAATTGGCTATTAAGAAGGATAAATTTGAGACTTTTGCAGGAGAATGGATACACCTTGAAAACATAAAGTTAGGTGAAATAAATCAGATGCAGAATTTAAGTACCTTATGTCTTCTTTCATTTGAGAAATCTAAGGTACCTATAAAGAAAAAAAGTCTGATAAAAAAAACAGGGAGATATATCTTGCAAAGGGAAAGGGAACAATAGACTCATAGTGAAAGGAGGAGGGAAGGGAGCATAATAAGATTTAGGACACATCATGTATGTGTACAACTTCCCACAATGAATGCAATTTTATGTATCACAAATGTAAACTAAAATTTAATACTAAAAATAGTAATAAAAATAATAATAAATGGAAAAAGGAAATCTAGAGATGAAGCAGGGAAATAAAAAAACAAAAAGTTATTAAGTACATGTACTCTTCAAGATGAATGTAAACATCCTATACTCCAAATATGAACTAATTAAAATCGTAGTAATTGGCACATTTATGTTTATAAAAAATCAATGCAGATATAAATATCAATTAAATATTTCAAAGTAATCTAGCATTTATTTATAAAACATTACAGATTGCTTAAATAAGAAAATATTTGAAAGGAAACATTGACTTGTCTAAAGTAATCTGTTCAGTTCAATATTGATTGATAGATCTCAAATCTGGTCATTTCTTTTCTAATCCTTATTGATTTGTCTAAAATGTAAATATTTCACACAACAATATTGTATATTTGTATCCTCCCTCACATTAAAACATTACTGTAATAATTAATGATTAATAAACCATAAATATAAATATGCCTCCAAGAAACAATGATACTACTAACAGCTATGCTCACATGCTTGTTTTAAAAAAACAAAGGATAAGAGAAGAATAATTCAAAAACTACTGAATAAAACTTGTTACCCACTAGATTATTTTGTAATCCTTGTTATATATCACCTTGTATATTGGAATCAATAATTAATTTAACCAGACAAAATTCTTAAATTCTATATTTTACATGAACTGAATATTCTTAGGTAGCTTAAATTTTTCATTTCCTTGTTTTCCAAAAATTCTACTTGCATTGGTAACTAGTAGTTTTGAGATTTAACATATTATTTCTTTTCAGTTGATGCATAGGAATGCCCTGCATTAATACATTTGATAGAGAATATGACTAATTTTATTTTAAGAAAATAGCTCTGAAGTCTGTCACCACTGGAGAAATGTCTCTGATACTTATGTTACTTTCAATACCTCGGCTTAAAAAGAATAATGTTCTTGTTTATTGCACTTTTTCATGATTGACTGTTGCAGCAATTTCCCAGAAGTCCTCAAATTTTCTCTATTGGATGAAACTATATTTTATTATATGACTAAATTTATACTTTTTTCACACCAGCTCACAATTTTACTTATTCAGCTTCCCATGTAATGAATGCATGGGGAACTTAACTGTTTTTCATCTATCTGATGACATTCAGCTCAACAGAGTTTTATTCATCATGCATTGGTTTCACTTCTTGTTGAAACAAAATTTATCCTACCCCAAAGTGAAACTGATTAATCTGTTTGACAAAACTTGCCTACAGTAAGCCCAAGAGTAATATTGATGCATTTGAAGTGGAAGTTTTCAAATTCTCCAGCTTCATGAGGAAAGATTTATTCATTCTTATATGTAAATACGTGTCTCAAATTTTCATTCAACTCTGCAGGTCCATGCAGACTTTCCTAACTCAAATGCATTTATCTCACTTTTCAGCTGATGTATTACCAGAGTACTTTTTCATTGCTGCCCGATTCTAGATTTTATTTCCCATTTCCAGGTGTTATTTACTCAAATAACTCAGTGTATTCATTGTGTACACACATGGCTCCTTGTAAGTTTCTGAAAGTACCACTGATATAATGCTTATGGGTGATGCAAATTTTTATTAAATTTCTGTAAATAAGTGATATTATACAATGTATGGCCAATAATCAAAGTAAATAACACAACTGAACTTAATTTTTTTCTAGATTATTACCAGCAGAGGAACTTTCTCAATGGATATTATTTTGAAAATGAGTCTTTTTATCTTCTCAGAACTTTCATTTCTTTCTCACTCTATAATTCAAAGCAGCTAATAATATTAGAAAATAATCTTTAAATCTCTTACAATTACATTTTGATATCAATATGTCACATTGAAAGAATTTTTCAAACATGAAGATTACTTTTTCAATATGAGCATCATTTAAGAAGCAGAACTTGCACGCTGTATTTTAAATGTATTTTACAGTACATTTTATTTATATAGCTAATTTTAAAAATGTTCCCTATATTTATTGATATTATAATTGCTGTGTGCAATTAAATACTTTTTAAATTCTAACCCATGGATATCTGCAGATAAAATAAGTTAGCAGATGCTACAGAGTATGTCTAGTGTATGAGTGGGTGTTCTCTTTCCAAAGGAGCTCAGAATCAGACAAAGCCCCAAATCAGGGGCTGGGGATTTAGCTCAGCAGCACAGTGCCTGCCTGGCAAGCACAAGGTCATGAGTTCAATTCCTGGTACCGGAGACAAACCAAAAAAAAAAAAAAAAAAAAAGCCCCAAATCAAAGCATCCCTCCTGTGCAACTATTGAAAAACATTGAGTGTGTTGTCCCCATAAAATTCCCCAGATTCACTTTGTTACTAGAGAATTCTCAGAAGGCTACTCTAAGGAATGACTGGGAAGACACTTCAGCACACTACTTTACATTAGTGGTGCTAGTGGGAAAGTCAAATGTGCTTGGCCTCAGCGGTGAAAAGGGAGGAGTGAACACCACAAGAATATCACACACACACACACACACACACACACACACACACACAAGCATGCAAATACACACACATCCCACAACCAGCAACAACTCTTCCACATGAAAATTGATTTTCTTTGAAGCAGTGAGAATTTTTGCTGTTGGAAATTTCCTGAATCCCTTTACAGAAGAATATGTATAGACAAATAATTGAAAGACAAGTTTTATCTACCAGAAACTAGCACAGGTTCTCTATAATTAAAATTCAAGAATGAAATAAAGAAAACAGGAAAATGAAACATGATGTTATATACGGTTATGAATTAAAACATCATGAAGCTAAAAGTGAAGAACTTAAAAAACCTAGAAATACTGATTTAGAAATATCAGGCACCAAAAGAAATAAACGTAATTCAAGAATAGAATACAATTGCAAAATTAAAAACATCATGGAACATTATTAGAATCAATATAAAGAAAACTACAGTGTTATAGATCAAAGATAGTGAAGGTGATGAGTAAAAGACACATGTAATTACAATTCTGTCATCTAATTAGAACAGCTGGATAAAGAAAATAATGCTACTTTCATCCCAGTTGTAAGACATTAAAGTACTGTTTGCCTAACCATAAATATTTTCAACAAAGCTCCCTGGAGCACCGCCTTGTGCATGTGCAAGTTTCCAGTCAGGTTACATATCATCCTTCATTTGGATGTTTTTCTGGAAGGATAGATGCCATTAATCCCTCTTAAAATACTCCCGCCCTCTTATGCCATTGCACTTGCCACTGCATAAGGAATTTCTGGAAGTCCTATTTGGTGAGTGACTTTAAAAGGTGCAATATGGTGAATGGTGCTGCCTCGTGTCAGTCAACAGAAAGCAGGTTTGTGAAAGCATTATGGTGTAAAACTATCTCGATGTAAAAACATTATTGTATGTCCTCAACCATCTTATTCACCAGATCTGGAATCATGAAGTCTAGTAATTCAGGCCATCTAGATCGATAAGACAGGACAACTAAAAGAAACTTGCAAGCCCACTCAACATACAGGACTCTCAGAAGTGCTTCATAGAGTGGAAAAATTATAAGCAAGAATGACCCAGGGAAAATATTTTGAGGGGGTTAAAGGGAATGTGTCTTTTACCTTTTCCATTTATCATTTAAACATTCACTGTAGGTTTTGATCATACCTCATAGATGTATGCGAGACAAATAAGATAAAAAATAAGTCTGTGAAAGGGATGAATAGAGAAAATTACTGAATTGATGTTTTTAAGAAGATCTTGAAATTAACTCAGAATATTTATGATCCAGTTGTATTTAAAATTTGTGTTTTACAATATTCTCTTTCATAATATTATTTTCTCAGTATTTTGTACACTACCTGACAAGTAACTTTAAATTCATCACTCTAGAAGTCATTTTTGAGAGACATGAAGAAAATGGTGAGGTTAATTCTAATGCAATTTTAAACAAATACATTCCTTTGTTATTTGATTGTGGCTCATAGAGTGCTTCTGTTTATCACATTTATTTTTAACACTGTGTAAGCTCTGGTATTGAATTAATAATTTGTTCTTTTTATTTATTCCAGAAAATTTCATGTGATTATGAAAGATTCATTTGATCTCATTCAAGCATATTATGATTTTCCACAGGGTTATCTTTTAAAATTATGTCCTCTAGAATATTTGCATAGTTTTATTAGAATTTTTTTTAGGACATGGGTTGTGAATTATTACTGTTTCATGCATCAAACAATCTTATCTGTATCACTATGAAGAGGTAAATATGAATTCCTGTCATGAAATGTATTCAAAAATGATTCTTATGAAGAGCTCAAATTGAAATTCTACTTGTATCAGTAGAAATGCTCTCTTAGCATCAAAAAACACAATCTTATTTGACTTTGTTTTGTGGTGATAAAAAGAAAAGTCTTAATAATCGATAGACCTTATCTTTCTATCAATTTTGACATATTTTTATTAATAGACTAATAATGTTTGGCATGGCTCAATGGTAATGCATGAATTTATATCACTAATAGAAGAGAATAATCATTCATTATGTTTGAGGTTGAAAAGCACTTAAGTTGCTCTTGTAGAACAGGGTACATGATAGGGCCCAGAATACTAATTTTCCACCAAACTTTTGACAAAATCTCAAATAAAGAAAAAAATATAATATTCACACATCACTTTATTCCCAGGGCATTATCGTTACTTAGAAAACGCTCTTGTTTCCAGTGAGGTAAAACTGGTGAAAAGATGCTTGTTATTGATTTCCTCTTGGCATTTGGTCTGTAGGATGGAAAGGATATATTTGGTATCATATGCTTGTAAATATAATAGTTGGATCTTATGATGAATAATGATACATGCAAGAAAGAATTAATTTGTGTAGAAAGCATATACTCCTGATTTAGTTAATGATTGCAAATAAGCCTGGAATGCATATATTTATGAGATATGATTCTCAGAAATATCAGATGAACTATTCTCCTATTTAATATTTAAGATGGATTGACATATATAATAAATATTTTCTACTAGTACTCTGGCAAAAATATGTGCACTTGATGAATGAGGGAGTCAGGGATGTGTATTTGATGAAGAAGGAAGTTAGAGATAGCCTCCTTGAGTCTTTTTTACCTTTGAATATTTGACTTTTTGAAATTGTTTGCAAAACTGGATATGCAAGCAGATATTCAAGCCATCTGTTCAAGCAGACTTCAGGGAAGTCAAGTTTGCTTGCACAAGACCACTTACTATTTTAGCTCATCTTGGTTCAACCTTTAAGAAGCATTGCAGGATACAGAGGATCTAGTATAGTACCTGAGCAGTTATACTCTTAAGAGTGTTTATCTACACCCAGGTATCTCAGAGGAAAGAAGGTAAGCAAAGCAATGTGGAACCTTTCACAGCAGGTCTATCCACCTGTCCTCTTACCTTTCAAGCTCACATTTTGTCCCTTGTCTCTCTCCCTTCTCCTTCCTTTCTCCAAATTTATGCACAAGTCAATATTTTATTTAAAAGAGAAAAACAATAGCAAAATAACAACAACGAAGGCAAAACAATTAAAATGATGCAGGATTTGAAAACAAGCTGCTAGGCATTATCATTGAAGATAACAAGTCAATAATTTATGTTACAGATTTTTAATTGTCTCTGAGTGATACATTTCATAGTATATACTTATTCCATATGCTACTGTGTATATAATTTATATACTTAGTAGTCATTTTCGGTTTTTCCTAACAGCTGATATCCTTACCTGAATTTCAACTGGGTTATTTTGCTCCAGTTTTAACTTATTTCTTTATTTGATATGTATAGATCCAATCTGTGCTTCAATTATTTTCTATATTACCTAATTTATCTGTTATTATACTCAATCTATTACTGTCCATATATTAAAATTTATGCCAGGCCTGGTGGCACACTCCTGTAATCCCAGCACTTGGGAGGCTGAGGCAGGAGGATTATTGTGAGTTTGAGACCAGCCTTGGCTACAAAGTGAGCTCAAGGCCAGCCTGAGCTGCATATTGATGCCCTGTCTCAAAAAGACAAAATAAATAAAATAAAATTTATTACTTCTTTGCTTATAGTTTTTGACATTTTTTTCTATGCTTAGGAAAGTGTTTTCCACTTAAATTCTTTGGAAGTTTTTTTTCTTTTCTCTTACTACTCCTCAGTTGTTTTTTAATATTTATCCAAGATCACATGAGATCAGCTAAGTTCAGGGTGATATGGCTGTAGACTGATTTTTAGTATTTAAATCAATCTGAAATTCATTTCTCATATTGACATGGGATTTTTTCTCAAATTTTTAATGTCAAGTGTCTGATCATTAATTATTGATAGATTTACCTATTAGCTATTATTTATGAATACAGAGTATCACATTGCATCCATTTACCTACAAAAGGCTCAAGTTTATCCTTTGTTATCGTTTAGTAGTACTCCATTGTATAAAAATACCACATGTTTTTTATCTGTGCCTCAGGTGATGGGCCTTTGCATTGTTTCCAAGATTTAGCTACTACAAATTGTGTTGCTATAAACATGGGTGAACGTATATCACTGTGGTTTGGTCTTTTTAATTCTTTGGGGAAGATAAAAAAGGGGCCTAGTAGGGTTGAATGGGGCTTCTCATCCAGACTTTTTGAGTAATTTGTATACTGCTTTCCGTAGTGGTTGCACCACTCTGCATTGCCACCAACAGTGGTGAAGTGTTGCTTTTTCCCCTCAGCCTACCCAGTATCTGTTATTGGTTGATTTTTTTGATGATAGCCATTCTCTGTGAGAATGAGATGGGATCTCAGTGTTGTTTTAATTTGTATCTCTTGAATGACCAATGATGTTGAACATTTTTTCATATATTTATTTGCCATTTGTATTTCTTCATCTAAGAAATGCTCATTCCTCTCAGATGAACATCTTTGGATTGGGGCTTTGAAATTAGGGGTTCTGAGTTTTTTTTTCATTTCTTTATAAGTTCAAGATGCAAGCCCTTTGTCTTAGAGACAGTTGGCTTAAAATGTTTTTCCACTCTGTGGGTTTTCTTTTCACCCTGTTGGTGATTTATTTTGATTCATCAAAGCTTTTCAGTAAGATGAGATCCCAGTTCTTGATTCTTTGAAGTATTTCCCATGAAGTTTGGTTTTGTTATGAAATCTCTGCCAATCCCTAGGTCTTCAAGATTTCACCCTACTTTCTCTTCCAGTAGATTTAGTGTTTCTGTTTTAACATTTAGATCTTTGAGCCACTTTGACTTTAGTTTAGTGCATAGTGATAGACATGGGTTTAGTTTTAGTCTTTGGCATGTGGAGAACCAATTTTTCCAGCACCATTTATTAAAGAGTTCCGTTTGTCAAAGATAAGGTGCCTGAGTATGTTTGTAGTTATGTCTGCATTATCTAATTTGTTACATTGATCCTCAGGTCTGTTTTTTGTTTTTTTCTTTTTTTTTCACCAGTACTACACTGATTTTATCAGCTTTGCAGTATAATTTCAGGCCATAGATTGTGATACTGCCGGATTTGCTTTTGTTGCACAAAGTTGCTTTTGTTATTCTCTTCCATTTCCAAATGAATATAGGAATGTTTTCTCTAGTTCTGTGAGTATACTAATAGTATTTTGACCTGGAATGCCTTAAATCTGTATAACAATTTTGGGAGTATGGCCATTTTTCACTATGTTGGTTATTCCTATCCATGAGCAAGCAAAATCTTTCTATTTTCTGATATCCTCTTCAATTTCCTTTTTCAGGTTATTGTAATTATTAATATATAGATATTCTACTTCCTTTATTAGAGTATTTTCTAATACACGCTGACTCATTCATTGTGGCAAATATTGCTGTGATACCAAAATCAGAAAAAGACTCAACCAAAAAAGATAACTGTAGGCCAATCTCCCTAATGAGCATAGCTGCAAATATTCTCAATAAAGTGCTAGCAAGTAGAATGCAGCAAATCATCAAGAAGATTATATACCATTACCAAGTGGGATTCATTCCAGGAATGCAGGGATGGTTCAACATACAGAAATCAATAAATGTAATATATCATATTATCACAGCCAAAAACAAAAATCACATTATCATCTCAATAGATAAAGAAGGAGCTTTTGACAAAATCAAACACTCATTCATGATTTTAAAAAAATATAGAAATTTGGAACAGATGGTCTTTATTTCAACCTGCTAAAAGTCATCTCTGACAAACCAAAAGCCAATCTCACACTAAATGGTCAACAATCAAAAGCTTTTACTGTAAAATCAGGAATAGGACAAGGATGTTCACTATCACTACTCCTATTCAATTTGGTCTGGAAGCATTAGCCAGAGCAATTACACAAAAGAGATAAATAAAAGAAATAAATATAGGAAAGGAAGAAGTTTAATTATCATTATTTGGAGATGACATGACACTCTGCATAGAAGACTGCAAAACCTCTACCAAAGACTTCTAGATTTAAGAACCAAATTCAGTTGTGTGTAGCTGGATACAAAGTCAACACTCAAAATTCAATTCTATTCCTTTACACAAATAACAAACTCACTGAGAGAGAAATTAAGGAAATGACACCCTTCACAATAGCATTCAAAGAAATGAAATACTTAGCAATCAATATTACCATTCCAAGTGAAGACAGTACATTCACATGTTCTAATGTTGACAGACATTTGTTGACAAATTTTAGCAATTAAAAATAACTAATATATGTTTGTAAATTTAAAAAAGTGATTCATAGAAGTTTTCGTAGTACACATGCATTTTCAATACATATGTCTTATGCAAATATTTTAAAGTACTACATTTAGGCAGAGTCACAAACAGGGGTACAGAGTGTACTAGTGGAAAGGGCCAGAACAAGAATTACGGTGTGTTACCTACAATTCCTGACTCTGCATTACAAAGACAATCATCATCTACTGCAAATATGAACTAATAAAAAATAAACTTAATTGTAATTGTCACTTTTAGGTTAAAAAGAGCAAAATTAGTTAACTCACTGCTAGGGACAGTAAAATTAAGTCTTAATACAATATGCCTAATGTTAAGTCATTGTTCTATTCAGTTTTGAGGAATGATGAGCACAGAATATGAAGTTCTATTTATATATTTAAATAAATAAATAGATAAATAGTTATTAGAAAAAATTTTGATATAATATGTTGCACTTATTTATATATAAATCAATATTTAAGCAATAATTATATGGATATAATATTTACTTTTATGTTAATTATTATAATTAATATAATGTTGCAAGACATTATAATAGCTAGTTGTTATAAAATTTATTTACTGAGCTTAAGTACAATGCACACATACATAAAAAGATCTCATACTGACAGTAAGAAAAAAAACTTTATTGAATGAATAATATTTAAGAAGTGATCATTTAGAAGACTCTCAAAATGGACTCCAAATAAATAAAAAAACATATGAAATCATTTTACTGGTGTCCAATTTTTAAATAAAAAATATTCATTTATATTTCCCCAAACTTGACCTAACTTATTCATTTGCAATAATTCACACATAACATTGATTTCCTTCCTAAAACACTGGAAAATAGATATGATTATCATCATCAAGGCAAATAAAGAATGAGATTTAGAAATAGTTGGTGCTTGCATGTAGTCTCCAGACAGTGATAGGATCTGGCATTTTCAGTTCACCACACATACTCTATATCAATGCAATGCCTTTCCTTGGGGTAAATTATACTTATTTTTGACTGCTTGTTGTTGATGTCTTTAAGTTATAGAAATCAATAAATGCCCTCATGGTCTAAACATCTTTGTGCTTTAGCATGTCATTACACGTTAATTACAGTTACTTTCTAATTACTCTTCCAGTCCTGCAGTCTGTTATAGAAATGATTTCTATTTACAGCTTCAGTTACCATGAGAGCTCTGCTATTGTAGAATCCTACCATTTCTGCTGGTAGAAAAAGTCTAGATCCATGACAGCATCCTTGCGTCCATCACCAAAGATCTACAACAGACAACTACCACTGGAATTCTTCATCAGTTACATAGGAGCTTCTTTGGGCTAACAGCAAAGCCCCATCAAAATTTGGTCAGGAGTCTGTGAGTGCTTTACTCCAATATGGCTCAGCCATGGCTTCTGTTCAGTCTTTCACCTGCCCAGCCTAATCCTCGCAAATGATGCTTCTCAGTAATCTCTCTACCTTGATATTTCATGATTCTGGATATTTTATCTCCTTGTCCAGCCATCAGTAAGAATCCTGTTAAAGTCATTTAGCAAGAAATTTTCTAATTTTGGTTCTTCCCTTGGTAATCTTTCATCCACTGACATCTGCTTATCCTGTCTCTTGGATATGAATCTCAACCAGTCCTTGTTGTATTTGGTGCTAAACTCAGTTTTACATTGTAGAATTATTTCTCACTAAATATTCATTTAATAAGATAATATTTATTATGTATCAGTGGCAGAACTTTGGTTATCTTTAACATGAACCTCCAATGGAATATAAACAGTTAATAGATAATCTTATCTTACCTTCATTATAGTTTTTTTTTTATTGTTGGTATGTATTTTTGATAGAAAATAATTACATTTCCTGGGGAATTCATAATTTTATATATCCAATCTTGATAATTACTTTACTTCCTCTTTCCCACTCTCTGGTCACGTACCTTCTCATTCTTTTCTCAAAAAATTGTACCTCTCTTTCCAACCAAGACATGATTTACATTACACTTTAAATGATTAATATTTGGGTTCTTCATATAAGAAAAACTATATAGCACTAGTCTTTTTGTGTCTGATTTATTTCACTTGGCACTATGGTCACAATATACATCCATTTTCTTACAAATAAACCAAATTTATCCTTCTAATGACCAGCTAGTATTTCATTGTGAATATACATTAACTCTTTTATCTGTCTGTGAGCTGGTGGGCATATAAGCAGCTTGCATAATTTAGCTGTTTTGAGTTGTGCTGGTAGAAACATGAGTACAAATATATCTCTCTGATATCACCACTTTGACACTTTTGCGAAGGTACCCAAAAGAGTAATAAAGTTTTTCTTTTAGAGGTATTTCAGTTCCTCATTTAGGACAATTCCTAGGTATTTAATTTGTTTTTAAGCTACTGTGGATGAGGTTGTTCTGTTTCCTCCTACTATGTGCATATTTTGATCATTCTTCAGTGTTTTGTAAAAGAGGGACCTAGGGCCACTCCATTTGGAACCCCTCCCGGAAGTCAAGGAGCTACTTTCCTTCTACTTTTCTCCAGCTTTCCGTAAAACTTTCCCAATCTCCTTCTTTTAGAGGCTTCACTCTTCTATGTTTTCTTTACTGGAAACAAAAAACACATAGGAACATCTGAACCCTTGTCTAGGATGTGAAATTAATAAGACATAAGCCACAAGGTGCAGTGCTATTGTCCTTTGCTTTTTGCAACATGTTCTTGCAAATTGTTTCATTTAGGAGATGCAGATTTGTTTTGTATTTTACTTGACAGCCTTTTAGCTTTATTTCTCTTCCGTAATTTCCCGGTTGGTAGAGTAGATTAGGGGAATGACGTTCCTCATATAAATCACATAAAAACATGAGGCTTCTCTGGTTATGTAAAGGGAACAAGCATAGCCACCTTCTTAAGTCTGGGGGACAGGTTTCACTGGGCTGTCCTGCCTGATGCCCCTTCCACGCTCATGAAGAGGGCTGTAGGGACTATGCTGGTCTTTCATGACTGACAATAACTACTCACAGTCAACTTGCTTCACTAACTTACTGCAAGCACTTATGAGGAACAGAAAATCTCTTTCATTGTGAAAGACTCTTAACCACCACTTATTTTTTCCTTTCTTTTGGAGGCATGATTTTACTAAAGACCAGAGAAAGATCTGACCTGAAAACATTTTAGGCCCAATTTGTCTCTTTCTGCCCTCACAATAGTGCTGTAAATGAGGAAATATCTTCACTCAGTCCTAGTTACAACATACATGGCATCTTGGCTAAAGGAGTACAATTAACAGTAATAACATCATTAAGCCACAGACTGATAATCTGTGGGGACCACACCAATTTCGTATCTCTAACTATAGAAGCAAGATCTACAGCTATATAACAACCTCCAGCCCAGACCAGGAATTTGAATCCAGTGACTTTCCCCTTGGTAGGAGGATTTTGTCCTGTGTGGAAAGGGAAATTAAGAGACATAGAGGACCAAACAGAGTGATAGCTGAAGAGAAATGCAGTAAAGGTGGGCTGAAGGACTAAGAATGATCACTCAAGTTTTGGGAAGCTGGAGAAGCTCATAGTACAGAAACAGTGAAAGAGAAAGTGAAAGAATTTGGAGGCAAAACAGAAAGAGCACAGACCTGTAAATCCCAGAGAATACTGAAAGAATGGCGAGGAAAGAGAGGGGCTGGACAGAGAAAACAATCGAAAAAAAAAAAAATTCAAAACCTATGTGACACACCAAAAATAAAGGTAATTTAAAAATTAAAGTAGGAAAAAATTATAAAAAAAACTTCCTTTGGTGCCTCCAGGTTAGTGTTAGTTCCCTAGTCAAAGCCAGAATTTGTACTGAATAATTCCACCAGGTCTGCAGTAGAATTACTGCTGAATGTGGGGCTGAACTTGGCCACACCACTGATGCCTCTTACATAGGCTGGTGGTAGCACAGGGGGAGTGCCCTTGTCTGCAGCTAGCTAAGGCCATTTGCCTGCTGGTCACTGGGCAAGTAGTGATGCACTTGTCCAGCCCAAACCTGCTTGCCTGCTTGTGCTGGAGGTCACAGTGTAGGGCACAGGGTGTGCCCTCGTCCCATCACCAGCCAAGGCCTCTTCTTGCCTATTTGTGCCTTTGAATCAAGGGTGGGGGCAATGCTCTTGTCCTGCCACAGGCCAGCGGTCTCCTTCTAGTCCTTTGCAGCTAGAACTAAGGGCTGGCTTTTGGCGTTCACAGGACTGGAGTCTGGGTTCCAACTTCTACTTCTCAGTTGAGTTTCCCCCTTCTTCTGGCCAAATGCTGGCTGTCTATTGTGACTGGACAACCCTTCCCTCATTTCACTCCTAGATACTGGCACTGACATGACCCTGGGCTGCTCTGTGGCTGGCATTTAAGCTCTGGAGCACCTTAAGATAAAATGGTGGTCCCACCCTCCAGCTGCGACTCCATGTGCCTGGCTGCAGGGCACCACCACTCTGGTTCACTGACCAACTGATGATTGAGGGTGGCTGCTCAAAAAGTGACTGCACAAGACTCTCCTCAAGCTGCACTGACTGCAGCCCACTCTTTAGTAAGATCTTGAAGGGAGGTGCAGCCACTCCCTTAAAGGACCCTGAGTTTTAATGAAGTCATAATTCAAATTAACCAGTTCCTTAGGGAATCTCAGTTTACTGTGAATGCTGTACGCAAAAATTGTATTACAGTATGTCAGTCCCAATGGTCATTTTAAATCCTCAGAGCCACCGGTGATAGGTGAACACTAAATTAGTAAGCAATTCTTGTACCTTACTTGGTTATAAGGCATTCTAAATTGATGAGACATATGGCTACCCCATTCAGTACCCCTCCTGAATATCCAGGAGTGACTCTCCTTTTCTTTTTCATTTTTAATCAAACTTTCCTAACCTGAAAAATCAATATAGGAAAAAAGAAAGAACCAGAATTTCTACTTTACTTGTTACAAGCTATATACTTCAAGTTCCGTGACACTATTTTAAAACAGTATTATGACTTATTCCAGTCTTTCAAAAGGTTAAGAACATCTGTATCAAAAACTATCCAGTCTCTTTTTCACATTTCTACTCTAGTTCAACACTGGTGGAATTGCTAAGGCATCATGTCAAATTTTCTATTAGAACATATTAGCCAGGTTCTAAATATTCTTTAACATATATTCCCCTCCATAACCAGTAAAGAAAATATTACCTTATTTATTAAAATAATCATTGACAAGCTAATTCATGCTCTAGAATGATTTAGAAGGCTTGGTACAATATTGATTGATGGCCCTCATCAAAAATTTCTGATTACTAAGTCTAAGCTGGTCCCCAAGAATTTGCATTTCCAGTGTGTCCCACTATTATTTTGATTCTATTGATCTACTTTATAAATTGCCAAAGCAAAATTAGATGATAGAGGAACATATGTAGAAGAAAACAAACAAAAAAACAAAAAACTCAATATTTTAAATGGTCTTTGTCTCAGGTGAGTCCCTTCCATGGTCTAAAAGAGATTCTTCTCAGGAGAAGTAAACTTCACTGGCACAAGTGGTTCAGAAAAATCTAGGTTTAAAAGTCTTTTAGAAGCACTCAGTTCTTCCTAAAAGAGTACTGCTATTGTTCTTTCCAGAGCCTTTCCACTGCTCTAAATTCCACGATTCTAACAGTCATATTTGGGTTAATTTTTTAGCTCATTCTCTCAGTTAGTGGATGAAAGTGTCTTTAAATGCTGCCATGAAAGTCTTTTGGTTTCATGCTATGCTGGTTCCTTCACTGAATGAAAAGTGGTTAATATCAGGCTGATCTGCAGTGGTTTTCTTCTGTCAGGTTTCATTTTAAATGAGGTAAATTACAAACTATTTATTCCTACTTTTTCCTGGAACTTACATAAATCATTTCTCTCTCTCTCTCTTTTTTTATTGCACAAAGGAAGCAATATGTTCCTGTACATTCCAAAGATCAAAGAATGAGCTTCAATCTTGGACATAGTTGGAGAACACACTAATGACACTGTTTCATGTTACCCACCATGTTTCCCATGTTTCCCACCCTAATATTTGGTTCATTACCCCTTAAAATTTTCACTCACTCACTTAACTTCTCTCCAGGGAAGACAAGCTATTGTCTCATCTAATCATCCCAGCAACTCAACACGCTGAATTTCTTAGTGATACGAATATGTCACCTCAGAATAAAAACTCTAGATGGAAAAACAAGTACTTTCACATTAGAATATATTTGATGCTATCCACACACAATTATTCTTCCTAAATATCTCAGTGTAATTACAATTAATTCAGAACACATTTAAATTGTAGGCCACTGTGTTTTATGTAAGGTTTGAGATTAAGTGCTCTGAGGAAGACCTATTCTCACAACCTGTAACACAAAAATCTAAGCAGTATGCCCAGTCCTCTCTGGTGACCTCATTATCTTCCTATATGTGACTGAGGTGAAGAATGATTTTGTCAATCACAGCCCTGAAGGACCAGTTTAGGCTCAGAGAGACGATCCCTTTTAATCTTTCAGGTCTTTGATCTTCATGGGGTGCAATTACCAGGCCACTGACTCTTCTGTCATTTTTGTCTCCAGAGTAATACCTGAAAACTTCAATTTTTAGATGTACTGTATATCATACTCTCCTTCAAGATAGAGGTTTAAATTCAAATGTATCACTATTTAATAACTATTTAATCAAAGCATATTTGCTGCCATGTTTCACAGGTTTAACTTGAAAATACTTGATATTTTATGTTTATCTATCACAGCTATAAAAAATATAGGAAGGAGTAAAATCGTTCCTCACGAGCTGGTTATTTTTAAAGGAATTTTACCATTTCTTTTAAAAGCCATTTATATTTTATTAGTCATACAAAATTGCTACACCCAGGGGAAGTTAATTTTGACATCTATTTAAAATGGCTGCACCTGTATAGTTCCAATGATAGCAGATTTTGGACTATACTTCAAAGAATATAAAATTCAGTACCATGCATTTTTATTTTACAGCCATTCAATTATAATATATTAGAGACATTTACTATGTAACAATATAGTACCTAGTATGCACACAACAGTCTACACCTAGATATTTACTCAAAATTGAGGAAAATATATACCTACAGAAGGACTTGTATGTAAATATTCCTAGCCATTTTATTTATAGAAGCCTGAAATGTAAGAAATTGAAGAGTTAGTTACAATGAATTTTCTGCATGTACTGAAATGTCACACAGTGATTAAGAAAAATGGACTAATGGTACTTGTCATTAAACAGTGAGCTATGAAAAAAACTTTTAGTAATTGAAAAGAGCAGTCAAAAAAAGCATGTACTATCAGGAAGAATTTATATAAAATAATAGAAATTTAAATATTTGTAATGGCAGAAAGACAACAAATTGCTACCTAGTTTTGACCTAAAGAAGGATATGGCCTTCCAAGTGGCATGCAGTAATATTTGTGCAAATTGACCCTATTCCATATTGGACCAATAGTCTTGGCTCTATGAATATCTATCTATATCTATATCTATATATATTCATTAAAGAATTTAAATGAGATATTTTATCCTGAGAAAATTATACAAAACTAAGTTTAAATATGATATTTATAATTTAATATTACTAAAATTGAAAACAATTTATATATTAGCTTATCTTCTGTTAAGTACCTGTAGAGATTGTTGTAACTTAACACATAAAAAAATTAGTTAACTTCAGCCTAGAATAAATGATTTCATTTGACTTAAACCCAAGAAAAGAGTCAGAACATTACATCCTGAGTTCAAACTGAAGATGTATAACTAATTCCAGTTAAATTCCATAAGATGAATACAATTTTTGTGGTAATGACTTTGAAAATTATTCAGCATTTCCATTCAAGATCATGCTGACTCTATGAGGTATGACAGAAAATTACCATGAATGTTTAATTTTAAAAAAAATACAGTAAAAAAATTGTTCTTGCCACCTCAAAAGACTCCTCACTTTGAGCAAAATTATCCTAGTATTCATTCCAATAGTTGAAGAAATTCTGGAACTTCTATAAGTGAGTGTCTTTCATTCACACTTATTGTCTTGATTCCTTTCAAAACAGCCACCTTTCAGGGTCATCTTGACTGAGGAAAGGTAAAAATTTGCAGGGTGGCAAATCTGGTGAATTAGGTAAATGAAGACACACTGCAATGACTTTAAAACCTGCCTTTCTGTTGAATGGCACTTATCAGGAACATTCACCAGACTTTGGTCACAATTTATAAAGGCATTTGCAAAAGAAAGCTCCAGAACTGCTTCAGAAAGTGCCAAGAATGATGAGATATGTGTGATGAAAGCAAAGAGTTGTATTCTGAAGAGAATTAATGGCAATTTATCTTCCACTGTAATAATTTTTAAATGCTCACTGTATATTTTGAAAACAATTTATATATTAGCTTATCTTCTGTTAAGTACCTGTTCACTATGCATCCTCAGCCTATGAAGATTTTACAATCATGAATTATAGACTCAATAATCAAACTTCTAAGACACTAAATTTTGATCCTTTCTTAATAAAATAGATATAATAAAGTAGATTAAATGCATGTATATTATTAATATTAATTAATACTTCAAATTAATATTTTAAATTAATATTGATTTATTTTTATTTATTTAATTTATTTGTAATTAATATTTAAAATTAATATTAACATATTGAAAATAAGAAATGATATATTCAGTATTTAAATGCTGTTAATTTTGAATAGAAGCTAGCATATTAGAGACTTGAAAAAGAAATAGTGTCATTCTATGTCACATCGTAGGTAGCTTTTAAAGTTCTGATATATGTGGAGAGGACAGCAAGATGATGGGAAAAATAAAGATAAGACACAAAAGCTGAGGTCAGGTGCAGACCTCTCTTTCCAGGTGGGAGAAAAGGAGCTCTTCAACCACTGTAGGAGCATTTATTCACACATTTGACAAAGTTAGTGTCACATGACACAGCTTTGTCTAGCAACTGATTGCTTGGATTGTCTCGGGCCTAGTGTTGTCTGGACTGAAGCAACTTGATCACATGGTTTGGCTTAGGTGCTCATTGTTCTCGGTTGCTCCTCACCCAAGTGAGAAATTTCCAGCTTCTATTGGTCCCAGCAATTCTAGTTCAAAACGTACAATTTATTCTGAAGTCAGATTTGAAGGAAATGAATTTTACTAAATTAAAAGGACCTGTGAATATTCAGTAAAGATTAGTGCCAAGTTGTTTAGTTTTCTGGATTCAGATTAAATTTCCTCATCATATATGTGAAATTTGTAAAGTACATTTGGGTGTACAACATTTTAGTTGGATATAAATTTCATTAATTGTATTTAAACATATTACAAGTATAAGCATTTAAATATTATTTATAATATAACTTCCCTCCTATGAAATCCTTTAGAATTGTAATTATTATAAATTGTACAAAACTAATAGATTTGTTGAAGATAACAATATGTAATATAACAGTCACTGTAATTCCTCTCATTTGGTTTTGAAAGCATGTACTATTTTAATTGTTTTTGCTCTTTGGTTTTTGTCTATGATATTGGTATTTTGCTATTTGTCTTTTCTTATTATTCTCTTTAAAATAAAATAAAAATAAATAAATAAGTATAAATTTTTGAAATGTAAGTAAATAATTGCAAAGATTTTCAGTATAAAAATTAAGATAATTAAAGTGATCCTTAAATTTTTGTTTTAAAGTTGCATTTTAAATAGGGTATGAAAAGAATCAAAATTACTTCATGTCATTTTTCAGATATCCCTAATTGTCCTCAAGGATCACTGATATCAACACTGACTAACAGAAACAAAATGAGCATAGTGGGTCTTTTGAGAGCCGGAGGCGAAATGCAATAGCTTATTATAAGATGTCTCTCAAAGCCTCGTGTGCCCATGGGTGTGGCTTTTTGGAGGTGATTTGATTATGAGGACATGGTACTTATCAGTGGATTAGTACATTGATGTTTTTACATGGCTAATAGTGATATTTGGAGGTGATGCTTCGATGGAAGTGGTGGATCCCTGGACAAGAAGCCTATGTTCCTCCTCTCTTCATCTCTCTCGCTCATTCTCTCCCTCTCTGCCACCCTCCCTGTCTCTCTCTCTCCCTCTCTCTCTCTCTCTCTCTCTCTCTCTCTCCCCACTTCCTGCCCACCATGCCATGAGCTGTCTCCCCTCTGCCACAACCATCTGACATGCAGGCCTGCCTTGTAATCAGCAGACTAGGGACTGAAACCTTCACAAACTATAAGCCAAAATAAACTTTTCTTCCTTTCAATTTTGTGGTATGATGTGTTGTGCCTCATCAGTGGGAAAGTAACTAAGACACACATATAGCAAAGAAAATGAAGTAAGCATATATTCTTAATTTTGATTATAAGTATAAAATACACAATGTGATATATACACATATATAATTCCAATTTAACACACATACACCCACTTTTATCTTCTCAACAGTATGTACTAAAAGTACCTTGGAAGGGTGAGAAATCTGATAGCTAGCTATGATCATCTAATACCATTTCTCACAAAAGGATTTTAGGGTAATGTTGATTCAACAATTTGGTCAGAAGATATTAAAAATGTGCCTAACCAAGAAACTTTTATTTATGCAAGATATTTCAATAGTTGCAAAGTTTATTAGGAAAATATTTGTAGCAGAGTTGAAGATATTACCACTAATTAAAGATGGGAGAAATTTTGTGTCAGTTGTTATAACAATTAGAGTACGTTCACACACATCAATATATTGAAATCAGTGAGTTAGTATTAGACCAAATAGGGGCTGGGGATTTAGCTCAGCGCCAAAGCGCCTGCCTGGCAAGCGCAAGGTCGTGAGTTTGGTTCCTGGTACCGGAGAAAAACCAAAAAAAAAAAAAAAAAAAAAAAAAGTATTAGACCAAATATATAGAAAAAATATCAACCTCAAAAATTGGTAAAATACTTTAATATCTTTAAGATGGGATTGGTTGTGCATGCCTGTGTTCTCAGCACTTGGGAGTTTGAGGCAGGAAGGTTGATGTGACTTCGAGATCACCTGGGCTACATAGTGAGCTCAAGCATGGCCTGAACTACATATTGAGACCTGGTCTCAAAAAAAAAAAAAAAAAAAAAAATCTCCCCAAAACAAAACAAATAAGACAAACTACCATTTAGTATGTTTAAAATTAGTTCATAAAAGAAATGTGTTAGGGGTTCACGCTAGCATTCTAATATTTAAAACTAATTTTCCCTACTTACAGCATGTATCTCAACCTTAGGAAGACTATCCTAGGACCATGCAACAATATAGAGGATGGTAATAAATTCAAGAAATTTTAGATCTTAAATTTATCTGGTCAGACTTTACCAATTATCTCAATTAATCATTCACTTTCTTGAAATTCTTTGTATCTTGGCTTCTAAAACATCATGTTTATCTATTTTTCTCCTATTTCAAGACCATTCTCTCTCAGTCTATTTTATTAGTCCTCCCAAATTTTTGTGATTTCTCAATTTAAGAAGAATCTGGGGATTTTTACTCAGACACTTCTTTATCCATTCACTTATTAAGGTTTTTTATTCGTCGCTAAAAAGACTTAAATAAGTATCCTAACATCCTTGATATTAACTTTCTGCTTTTTGATGCTATTTAACTCCCACTAATCTAGCTCTCATGATATTTATTCACTTGTTTTATTTATCTTTTGGTTACTCTGTAGAATCGAATAACATAGGAATTTTGGTCTTTTCATTTCTGTAGAATCAATTAACATAGGAATTTTGGTCTTTTAATTTCTGTAACTTGTGCCTGTTTTGAACTACATGATATTATATATTTTTAATGTATAGGTAAATGAAAGGTTAATAGAATAACTTTCAAGAAAAAGACAAATGATGCTATCATTCACTTTGTGCTAGTTGTAGAATATAAAATGCAGATGTATAGCTCATATTAAGAAACACGTTTGTGCAGCTCATACACTTTTTAAAATTAAGAATCACGTCATTCATTAAATTCAATATCCTTTTTTCAGGCTCAAAATTCAGTACTACAGGGATAGATTTTAATAAATATAGACAGATTGTGCTATAGAGCCTCCATTTCATTCCTTTGTTATTGATTTGTCTTTAGAATAAATGATATCATCAGAGTGAGGAAGATGCATGGTACAGTAATAATCAAGTATGAAAATGTTTTCAAAAATATAAATTTTGGGAGATGAAGTAGTACATAAGCTACATTCAAAGAAAAAAAAAACACAAAGAAAAATACCACAGAGATTAAATTCTCTGTAGTGAAAGATTTTTTGAAAATACTTTGGGACAATATAGAAGATGCAGAAACAATCTCAGTTACACTGTCACCTCATCCTTGATAAATGCGCCACAAATTGGTGCTGGAAGAAACACAGCATCTTTACCAAACAGTGCTGAAAAAACTGGCTGGGTACCTGTAAAAGATTGAACCTAGACTGATGTCTCACCATGTCCTAGAGTAAAATAAAAAAAAAAAAAATGAAAACTCTAACCAGTTAAAGAGAAACACACAACCTACCAAAAGATAAACTAGATAAAACTCTTGAAGTCAAGTGCAGGCAAGGACTTTCTGAAAAGAATTCTAATTGCAGGAGAAATTACAGCAAGAGTCCATAGACGGGACTTCATCAAATTAAAAGGTTTTGGGCAGCAAGGAAAACAAGAAAATAAAGAGACAATCTATAGAATGCTAAAAAAAAAAAAAAAAAAAAAAAAAAAAAGGCCAGCTACACCTCAGACAAAGAATTGATATGTAGAACACATAAAGAACTGAAAAAAAAGGAAACCCCTCAGTTAAAGGCCCCAGTGAAAAAATGTGTGACTAAAAAGTTAGACATTTCTTAGAAGACATACAAATGTCCAATAAATACATGAAAAAATCTTCAAATTCACTTACCATTAGAAAAATGCAAATTAAAATACCACTGAGATTTCACCTTGTACTAGAAAGAATAGCAATCATTAAAAAAGAAAATAATAACAAATGCTGGTGAAGCTGGGGAGAAGAGAGAACTCTGCTACACTGTGGGTGGAATACAACCCAGTACAACTATTTTGGAAATAAGTAAGGAGAGTGCTCCAAAACAATGTAAATATAAATTCCTTCAGATCTAGCTATTCCCCTTCCAGGCATCTTTCTAGAAGACCTAGTGGATTAATATTATAGTGATACATGCATAGCAATATTTAAGCAGGACAACTCATAACAGCCAAAGCTTGGAGGCAGCCTATGCAATCATCAGCAGACAAACAGATAAAGAAAATGTATCTATACTTGGTTATGAAGAGGAGAAAATTCGAGGTTTGTGTGGAAAAATGAATACAATTTGAAAACATATTACATGGAATAAAAGAGCTTAGATGCAGTTTGTTTTATACAGCTAAATGAAAGATAGGTGGGGTAAAGGAGAATCTACATCTTTTTCAAATGGGAAAGGGAGTAAGTCATGGAGGGTGGGGAGAAGGATAGGAGGGGAGGGGCACTAAAAAGAACTGGGGTTTGTTGTGTAGATGTACCCGCTAACTACAATGAATGTCATCACTGTATACCTATAAATGGAGGAATAGAGGAGAAAGGAAAGGAATTAAAAAAATCAAGGTGTCCTAAATACATGCATCCAATACATACTGCAGACATGTACTAATAAAACAAAAATTGGAAAAAGAGTTTATTTGACAGTGCCAAATACTGCAGCAATGTTTAGAAGGTTGAGAACACAACCTAGATATCTAATTTATACATGAAGAATTCATTAGTAATTGTAGCAAAAGTTCCTCTCTGTAGTCATAGAGGGAGACCTGATTTAATATACTGGAAATGAAATGGAAGCAGGTCTATTGACATTAAATATTTCAGTCAAAGAATACTATCAGAAAAGAGAGAAATAGGATGTGATGAGTAGGATAGTTTTGAAAGAAAACTTTTTGGAAGCGTAAGAAAGACCTCTAAGTGGGTTGGCTAAAGGAAGCTACACTGGGGAGGGAGAAATACTCAAGGAGAACAGCAGCAGAGGCCAAATGAGGGCGAGAAGAGTATGACAAGGGTTTGAATAGTCAATTTTTCCTATGAAGTAGAAGCAACATCTACTTAAGTGTATTTCTCTGTCTTTAAAGGCGGGAACACGGGGGGCAGGGTCAGTGAATATCTGACAGTTCGCTTCAGAATAAATTCTTTATTTAGAAAGATCTGAAAAAGTGTGTTTTAGATATATCAGGTCATTTTACTTTGAGTTATATTTGTGCAGCTAGTCTCCTTTGAATACTGTCTGATCTCCAGAAAGTTCTTGCTGCAATTTTAATGAAAAGCATCTTTATATTTTTGACAAATAAGATTACCACTTTCTAAATGCAGATAGTATTTATATGTACCAATATATATTGAATATATAATTAATAAAATAGTTTATTAATTATGTTATTGTACATTGTCTCAATACAAGAATATAGCCATCAATTTTATGCTGTTACTGCAAATCAGGAAGTAACGATCATTATGCTCACTACTAGAAAATATTTGATATTTTTTTAAAAAAAATGTTTATAATTGGAAAATGGGGTGAGAGAAGACTAACCTCATGAGAATTAGAGAACAGATCTGACATAGATTCAAAATGTTTGAACACAGGAAATATGGAAGGCTATGCTTTTAAAAGTGAAGAAAAATAATATTTGAATTTTCAATCTACACAGACACAGAATATGTAAATTGACTTTTAGGATTTGATATAATAGATGATAGGAATTCCTCTAGGGATAACTGAATATAGTTCTCTTTTAAAATGAACATTCCATATTATGAAAATTGTATCACAAATGTGTCCTTCTCTTTGGATTTCATAAGAGGTCTTTTTATTGCGAGGAAATTAATGATGAATTTTGTCCTCCATACCACATTCTTACTTTGATGCCCTAACCCTTAAGGAATTATGAGAATATAAGCATATTTACAGATAGGTCTGCAAAGGAGCTAGTTATGGTTTAAAAGTGGTATATATGTATCTCTTAATAAAATCTGATTGGTTTCCTTGTAAGTTGTACACATAGAGAAATATTAAGGATGTTTAGGAACAAGGCAAAGGATATGTAAACACAAGGCATGAAGATTACAATCAGCAGGCCAGAGAAAGGTGTCAGAGAAGAAACCTGTTACTATGTTTCTCTTGGATTTCTAGACTGTTATTCTTCACTGGTGCAGCTACATTTCTGTTTAAGTCATCCAGTCTGTGGCCCAATGTGAGGTAGAAACAGTAAGTTAAAATACAAACCATTTTCTTACTTTTTTATAAATATTTTCAATCTGTCCAAACCGATGATGATAGCAAAATGATGACAAGAATGACATTACCAGTATAATTAATAGTAAAATTTAACATTTGTTGAGTTTATAGTGAACTCTTACATCAACTACTATTTTACTCATTTAATGAACAAAAATTAAATAATTTCATTAAAATCACAAAAATAAGGAGTAGAATCAAGACAAAGAATTTCTGGGAATCTCAATACTGTTCAAAAGATAGAACACACACCATACAGAGATAATACACAATAGGATGGAGATGAAGATACTTACCAAAAATTCACACTTGGAGGGATAAAGTCTTAATTAAGTAAAAATTAATTTGAGGTGTACTTTACCACACATTTATTATAATTGGACAATAATATCATCCAATAGATTAGGGGTCTATGGAGTCTGGAGCCAACATGGAATAGCAACAAATTAGATTGAGTCATACTTATGCTTTATCAACTCTCTAAAAGGACGTGAAGGAAAATGAAAGAAATGACTTGTGGATAAGCAGAGAAGCACTTAAAATGATTGTTCATGAAATTCAAACTACATGGCTATAGATACATAGAAGATAAAAGACATTAGGATTTTGGGGAAAGTAGTTAATTGACAGCCCCAGCTGAGTCTAAGAATTTTTCAGGGGACTAACAATAGAGAAGGGGATTTGCAATGATGGGTGGCAGTGATAAGTGCGTTGAAAGGGTATGGTTGTAAGTCTAGAGTGTTTGTTATGATTATAAGTGAATTTCTCATTATGTACCTGTAAGTAAATGACTAAGAGAGGCTGGAGGCTGCAGTACAAACATTTGGAAGAAAGGAATTTAGTATTCACAACTGAAGGTTAGGAAGACCATAAGTTATTAGGAATTAATAGATCAGTAGTACCGGAGAAGGTGTAGTGACCCAGGAGATGGAATCATGAAGATATGAGAGGAAATGTGCAAGACTGGATAGAAGAATGAAACAATAATTTAGCAGATAATGTATTCCCATTATGCCAGGTTAGAAAGCCATTTATGTATAAGAGGAAGAGAAATATTCTGAAAGCAGCCATTTGGAGCTTCAGATAAGAAAGCTTGTGGAGAATTAGTGTCATGAAGAGACATTTGATTTTCACGAGAGCAAGAATGTGAAGTAAAATGGAATATATGAAGTAAAATTAAATATGTATAAGATTAAATATATATGATAATCTATCATAAATACCAAAGAACATGGTGGATCTTGATAGAATGAGAGAAGAAAGAGGAATGCGGAAATCATGAGATTGTATGGTCTATGATGTGTAGGGTGACTTGGATCTTACCTGTCCTAGCCATGATTACAATGATCAAGCAGAATAATATTGGTTTCAGTGGATTCAAGATACATACTCTTCTAGCAGTCAAAATGTGAGAAGGTTGAAATGTGGAAGTTTTAATCAGCACTGTAAGTCTAAAAATACAAACAAGTAATGTGCCACATGTTCCCAAGTTAGAATACTCAATGTTTAAGAAGATAAATTTGGAATTTGAATTCCAAATTTCTAGTGTAGTTCATGGTAAAGAACAATTTAAAATATGGTTTGCATCAGTGAAGCTATCATAAAATTTATACAGGGAAATATTATGGCCTATGACTATGCTGAACATCAAGTCCAGATTAAGTTTTAGGTGGTATTTTACTAAGATAATACATAAAAACTTGCTTATGATAAGCTAGTTCCTGGTAGCTCTACAACTGAAGATTCACACTGAGTAAATTGTTAAATATCTAAATAAATTTAGTTTTTAAATTTATTTTTCTGTTGTTTTTTGAGACAGGGTCTTGCTATGCAGTAAGGACTGGCCTTGAATTCACTTTGTAACCCAGGCTGGCCTCAAACTCATAACAATTATCCTTCTTCAGCCTCCCAGGTGCTGGGATTGTAGGCATGGGCCACCATACCTGACAAATATCTGAATAAATCTAAAACAGTTAGAAAAGTGGATAATCAAACTGAAACAATTCCTTCTGTGGATAACCAAATCTGAAATTTGATAAAGCAATAATGATACCCTTACAACTTCTTCATACCTAAGGGAGGAGGAATTGTTATCATCTAGTTTTCCTTTTCTAGTCACACCAAAACTTATCTCCTCAATAGCTAATATTTTTATTAATGGTTCATTGCCTTCAAAATGGAGAATGTACTTATTTTTCAACTCTTGTTAAGGACCCCCTAAGTTAATTTAAAGTTTTTTACAATATGTTTTTCAAGGGTTTTGGTTTATGAATTTTATGAAACTTATGAATTTTAAAAATCATGTATACCTTTAAGCTAGGAGGTTGTATGTTATGAGGACATGTTACTATATTTGGAGAAAGGGCCTTTAAAGTGATGACCAAGAAACCACTTTGGACACAGAAACATCAGGAAGCACAGGCAAAGAGAAAAATCTACAAAAAAAACCACAATAAAATGCCAACTGTAATCCAAAGAGAACAGTCTCAGAAGAAAGCATGCCTTCAAACACTTTGACCTAAAGCTTTTTTCTGCAGAAAGGTGAGAAAATAAATTTTTGTTTTTTAATCTGATGAGTCTTCTGTAATCTGATAGCACAACAAACTTTAGTTAATACAATATTTTAAAAATATTTCCTCAGTGATTGCCATTTTTGTGATAGTGAATTTTCAGAATAATTTATAGGAAAAACTGGTCCTTTTTCCTGTGATGCTTTTCTCCGAATCATGCTACCATATAAAATACAATTACACTGTCCCTATTCATATAACATCAGCCCCAGCTTTATTTAATTCTGTTTTCTTTTTAGAGAAAACTATAAAAATAACTATGGTTTTGAATACTTTACATACATCATCTCATTTTCCGTCTAGGATTTACAAGCAAGATGATGTAAAGCGAGGGAATAGGTAAATGCACTCACAGTGGCTCATAGAAAATAATTTTTGGCATGATGGGAGATATTGGGTTTGAGACAAGGAACAGAAGCCCGCTAGGGACATACCATATCAGCAAACTATAGCTCTAACCTGAGTATCGGGATTCTTTATACTGTTTCAGAGCTGGAAAAGTGTGATCTCTGGATTTTAGACGTAGGCCTGAATGTAGGCTTATTTTCAAAGATACGATGCTTTTTGCATTACAAAAAATAATGAAACTCTTTTGAAATTATCTGGCAACTAAAGTTTTGATCCAAAACTTATATATTAAAGTTTTACCTTAAACTACAGTGACTTTAAGGATGTAAATTAAGGATAAATAAAGTAATAAAAGAGTATATTCTAATCTAATTGACTAGTGTCCTCATATAAAGAAGAGACACTAGAACCTTCTGTTCCTGCACACAAACACAGAGAAAAAGGCATAGGAGACCCAGAAATAAGAGGCACAGTAAGACAAGGGGAGAGACTTCACCAAAATCAACTATTCTGGCATCTGGATTATGGCTTTTTATATTTCAGAACTGTGAAAACGTAAGTCTCTATTAAGCCAGCCAATTTACGCTGCTTTATTTTATCAGGTATTATAAAAATACAGATTTTTGAAATAGAATGTAACTTTAACAAATATTTACAAATATAAAAGTATCTTTAGAACTGGGTAATGGGTGGAGGCTTCCAGAATACTGAAGTATATGTTAGCAAACTGTAGACAGTAGTGAAGGGAGTGTTGGTAGAAACAGTGCATAGCAAAGGAAATGGCTAGAACTCAGAAAAAATAAACTAACTTGAAAGAAAACTCTTGTCGTTTAGAAAATATATATCATGAAGGGAATATTAGTGGAAATGAAACATTAATGTGGTGGGATCTGAGAGAGATATGAAGGCATGCATTGGGAAACTGGGATATGAACACTTGTAATAAAGTAGTAGAATTCTTGGCATATTTGTTTCCTAGTGTAGTAAGAAAAGTGCAACCCTTGGTTGACTAGCATACTTAGCAGAGGACAATTATTCTTATTTTTATATCAGTGTATCTTAACAATTAATAACCATTCCACTGGGGATATATGCATTCCCTACTTTCCTCTCATTGTCTTCTATCTTCCTGTTTCCTTTTTAATTTTGCACTTTAAATAATTTATATTTTAAGTCCCTGTTATTAGAGGAACCATGTGCTTGATTTATCTCATGTAATATTATCAGCTCAAGATCCATTCATTTTTCTACAAATGTTTTACATTTATTCTTCTTTATGGCTGTGTTACAATAATTAAATTACTATAGAGTCCTAGCATCAACAGATGAATGGGTAAAAAAAAATAGTGGTACACAGGTGAGGGTATTTTTCCACCAAATGTTGAAGTTATGATCTAGTCTGTGCTTTTTACATGTGGTAAAATGCAAAAAAAAGAAAAAGAAATTTGAAAAAATTCTAAACAAAGGGAAAAAAATAACTAGAACTTGAATATCTAGAACAGCTCATCCATATTGAAAAAATGTGTAGTTTAATGTTGAAAATTATTAAAATTTAAGTAAAAATGTAGCCCCCACCATAAACATAGACAAACCACTTGAACAAATGTTCCTCACATGAAGGATAAAAGTGGCAAAAAGTGAATTAAAATAGTATTACTAGTCATCAAAAACTGCAAATTAATAACAAAGATATTACCTCAAATCTGTTACAAAAGATTATTACCAAGAACAACAACAACAAAACAACAATGTTAGTGAGGATATAAAGGAAAGACTCTTGATATGGAACTGATGTGGAGTGTAAATAAGTACAGTTCTTAAGAGAGTATAAATATGTTTTCAAAAATTAAAAATAGAGCTGCCATATAATGCAGAAATCCCAAGATTAGATGCATAATTTTAAAAAATTGAAATCAGAATGTCAAAGATACATATACCTTCAAATATTTATTGTAGCATTATTCACAAGAACTAGGATATAGAATCAGTCTAAGATGCATCAGTATTTGTTAATGAATAAAGAAAATGTGGAATATATTTGTACAGAAGAGAATACCACTCAGACTTACAAAAAAGAAAATGTTGTCATTTACAGCAGAAATTATAAACCTATAGGGTATTAGGTTATATGAAATAATTAAGGAACAAGAAAATAAAATTCCCCATAAAATCTCTCCTATATTTACAGTCTAAAATAGTTCAACTCAGAAAAGTATACTGTAGAATAATAATTTTTTCAGTTTGCAGAAGATAGGAGTTTTTTGGTGATACTCAGGAGATATTGGTCAAACGCTACAAGTTTTAGTTATATAGAAGAAATAATTCAGGAGATTTCATACAATGTGATGACTGTGGCCAATAACTATATATTCAATACCTGAGAATTGCTGAAAGTTGATTTTAAGTATTGAAGTTAATGAGCATGTCAATAAGCATGATTTAACCATTCATAATGCTTACATACTTCAAAGCACTTTGATGTACACCATAAATACATACAATTTTGGCAGTAAAAGTAATTATTTAAGAGAAAGAGAGAATGCATGTTCTGGAGAAAACAACAGAGTGTGGCTAGACAATCCCTCCACAATGATTTAATGAGTCAATTCAGCTGAAGCAAGGAATGGCCAAGGAATTATACCATTGAAAGTACCACCAACTTGTACTACAAGGGATAGAGAGGATAAAAAGTGAACAAAGGTTGTGCGATTTCTGGTATTGTAAGCAGAGGGAGAATAGAAGTATATGTTTGTGACTATAAATTAATTTGCAAGAAATTGCAATATAGATATTGTCAGGGCTGTCATGGTGAAGCTTACGGTCAGAGGTCAAAATCGCCTCTTTGATTTCTTATTGTAGTGTGTTGTTGCTTAAGGCCTTGACACAGGGCTGATACAAATGAACCCTACTGTGGGGCTGGAGGGAGGAGAAATATCCATATAAGCCATTAGAGAGAACACTGAGCCCACAGAAGCTAATTCTCTAATACTAAAATATATTGGAATTTCCACAGATAAGGTTTGGATATACTTGGAATCCAAGGCCCACCCCTCATTTTTTTTTTTTTTTTATTTTGCTTTTTGATTGCTCCCTTTAAGGACTGGAATGTCTATCCAATGTTTTCCCACCACTGTATTTTGGAAGCAGATAACTTGTCTTTTGGCTGGTTGAAAACTAAAGAGAGACTTTGTCTCATACTCAGAATGGACCACGCTTTGAGACTATCACACATTTTTTGAAATGATATTTAGATAAGATTTTGGACTTGGAGTTGATTCTGGAATGGATTGGGACTTTGAGACCATCACATGTGACTAGGACGTGACTTTTGCTGGTCTAGAGAGTAAAGTGTTTGGACTGAATTATTTCTCCTTGGAATTCATATGTTGAAATCCTAATCTTTAGTAATTTTCAAAGTAATTATTTCTGAGATAAGATCTTTAAAGAGTGAGTTAGCTTTGCATTGTGGTGACCAAAACACCTAGGGAAGTCAATTTAGAGAAGGTAATGTTTCTTTAGGCTCACATTTTCAGGCGTAGTAAGCTGGCTTCACTGTCACTGAGACTGTATTGAGGCAGGAACTACAAGGAAGAAGAGTTTGATGGAGGTGAGCTGATCGCAAGACAGGGGGCAGGAAGCAGAGAGAGAAAAGACAAGAGTGGAAGTGATCTGGGATGAAATATCTCCAAGGTCACAGTCAAACTATTCATTTTCTTCACTTCAGTCCACGTCCTGTTTCCGTCACCTCCCCATAATGACATCGAATTTTGATCTCACTAGTGGAGTAACTGGATGATGAAGTTGGAATTCTCGGGGTCCAACTGCTTCCCCAAAGCCGATTAGTAAATAGAGTATCAACCCAATGAGCAATGGGGGGGCATTTTAGATCTCAAACGTAACAAGGTGTTATTAGGTTAGAATGAAGCTATTGCAATGGGCCAGTAATCCAATGTAACCAATGTTCTGATAAGCAGTGGAAAACACATGAGAGGCACAGGTGTGTAAAGGGATAGCTAGGTGATGGGGCAGCCAATGTTTGATTTCTGCAAATGAATGAGAGAGCCTTAAGAGGAGACAACCCCAGCCATTAATATAGATTTTAGATATACAGACTACAGATATGTGAAAAAATAAAATTCCTTAATTCACTATCTGTGATATATGATATGACAACTCTAGCAAGTGTATACAATTAGAGTTAAAACTGAATTTCAGTACACCCACGTGTACTGACAATGGAATGCATTTGAAAAGAGCCATAAATATTGTGTTAGCTGCTTTTATCTCATTACTGAGACAAAACAGCAGACACCCAAAGTTAAAGGGGAAAAGGTTTATTTTGCTCATAGTTTGTAAAAATGTTTCAGTTCCTAATCAGCTGGCTCCAAAGCAGGGTAGCATGTCAGACAGGAACTGCAGAGGAGAAGCAGTTTGCAGTGAGCAGAGCAAGCAAGCAAGGGATCTGACTAACCTCTTTCCCTATGCTGTGTTCAGGTGACTGGGACTAGGGCAGTGCCAAATCAATCAGTGGGCTGATTCAGTAGTCACCTGCCCTTAATCCTAGCATCTCACTGTGAATCAGTCACACACTCCAGACTCAGCCACCTCAGAAAAGCCCCACCTATGACCACATGAGGATTTGGGGGAACACATGGACACAACCGTGATAAGTATGTTAAGCAGCAAGTAAAGATGATATACAGTATGGAATGACCACTCCAAATCTGCTAATCTGGCCTACACCAAAAGGCATTTTACAAGATTATTTAAATTTTTAATTGAGTCACTCTGTTTTCCGTAATACACAAATGTATGTTTAAAGGCAAAATATTTTTAACAGTAGCTAAAAAATAATGATTTATAACTAGAACTAACGATAACTTCCTGGGAATAAAGTACCAAATGTACAATTTTCCTAGTTTGTACCTTCCCAAAATCAGTTTTGCAAATCTTCCTTCTATTATTTTAAAACGTTACAATAGTTTACTTGAGCAACTTGTTTTGTGATACTTTTATGGCAGAAAGTTTCCCAGAAAGAAAATATTTATGAAGATCCTCAAATTAGACATAGGATATTTAAATCAACTTATGAAGTTTTTTGGCTTTTTTGTTTGTTTGTTTGTTTGTTTGTTTTGGTTTTTCTCCGGTACCGGGAACCAAACTCATGACCTTGCGCTTGCCAGGCAGACGCTTTTGCTGCTGAGCTAAATCCCCAGCCCCTGGGGTTTTTTTGTTGTTTTGTTTTGTCCATTTGAGACAGGGTCTCACTATGCAGCTCAGGTTGGACTTGAGCTCACTTTGTAGCCCAGGCTGGTCTCGAACTCACAACAATCTTCCTGCCTCAGCCTCCCAAGTGCTGGGATTACAGGTGTGCACCATCACGCCCAACTAACTTATGAAGTTTGATATATGCATCTAAATATATATATTATATATGAATAAGTTTATATTTGTGTCTATACACACATAGACACTGACACACAAACATTATAAAAGCTCCTTGACTTACCATGGGCTTATTGGCTAATGAACTCATCATAAGTTGAAAAGACTATAAGTTGAAAATGTGTTTAATGCACCCAACCTATCAAATACCATAGTTTGGCAACACCATAAATTGTAATATATAGTTTATTTGTCTTCATAATCAGGCACACTAGGACTGTAAATGCATACTGGGTTTGAATTAAAAATACATTTTAAGGACAATGAAAAGGTTGCTGAAGATTTGTTGACTTTATATTTTGTCAAATGCATTGAGCATACTGCTGTTACCTGTGGAAAACACACAGTCCTATCAAATCTTCTTAGTAGTGTTTCTTATTGGGAAACAATTGACATTCTGATGTACCAATTCATTCCCAGCACTATCTCTATTAGTACTCAATCCTTAGGATCATAATTTGTCCCCACATATTATCCAATGCCATCAGAATTTGGCACAGGAAAAAAAAGATAGTGTAAGGACAAACCCTAAAAGCATCATGAAAATAAACACAGCAGGATCTAAAAGTGATATTTCAACTTTTCATTATGAGAGATCCATTTCCCAGGATGGAAAGAAAAATAATTGTTTTCAGAATAATAGTAAATTGTTAGAAATGTCATTTCCACAATAGAGAAGGATCTTGAGGGTTTCAAGAGGCTTGTATTATATTCATTGTTTTTTTTTTTTTATTTGTTGATTTGGTTTGTTATTTTCCAGTATCAGGAATCAAACTCATGACCTCGTGCTTGCCAGGCAGGCGCTGTGCCACTAAGCTAAATCCCCATCCCATTCACTGTTATTTTTACAGAAAAGATTTTTTTAACAGAATTTTCTCTTTCAAAGACCACCTTAATCAGTCTTGGGAGAAATGACAAATTAAAATTGTCCAGCTAATTTTTTAAAACTGCTGCACAAGAAGTACTTCTTTAACATAATTTCTCACACTTTATTTCTTAAAGATTCATAACCAAAACAGTGTCCACCATTAGCTCATGTGTAACCCCTTAATTAATACATTTGTTTTAGTTGTACTTATTTAATTTTTCATTTTTAGATATTCCATATACAGGTGAAAAAAATCAGACTAACATGAGAGATAGAGGAAAAATATTTAAGAAGAAGCTAAAGATTAATTTAAAAATCATAACTTTCTGTTATTTGTTTTATATCTTTCGTTTCAATTTGTTTTGGTTAAATTAAGAAACACACATATTTATTCTTGGCAATCAGTTAAAACCACCTGTTGCAGTAAAGTCAATGAACTCCACTTTCTAATTTCAGGTACTATGAATAGGCCCAGGAGACAAAAATGACACTGAAGTGAATGATATTTTGTTTGGAGAAAAAGATCAAATGATATTCTCTTGGATGAGAACTAAGACATCATGATTGGGTACAAAGCACAAGTCTAAAATATGGTACACATCATACCTTCAAAACTTTTCAATTACTGAGTTGTATGGAAATTTTTATCTCATTCAAGTAAAGGAAGAAATATCACTAAGAGCTTTCTGTGAATACAGATAACTGCACAAATAAAAACAATCCTCATATATATTATCTTCAAGTAGAACATTTTGGGGGAAATTTTAATAGCAATATTTGAATTTTTTTGATGCTAACAGTACAGAAATTTGATAGTAAATTTAACATGATACACAGAACAGTTTGTCTTCTGAATTTTCACTGTAATAATTATTCAGGTAATGCAAGCATTTCCTTACTATATCTGTTTAAAATAAATTGATGTCATAGCAAATCACAGGGTAAAACTCAGGACATATTTGTGAGTTTCTTTTTTTTTTTTTTTTTTTTTCTGGTACCGGGAACTGAACTCACGACCTTGCGCTTGCCAGGCAGGCGCTTTTGCCGCTGAGCTAAATCCCC
>NW_004955407.1:9481759-9545179 GCF_000276665.1 Chinchilla lanigera
TTTTGGTTTTTCTCTGGTACCGGGAACTGAACTCACGACCTTGCGCTTGCCAGGCAGGCGCTTTTGCCGCTGAGCTAAATCCCCAGCCCCTTTGTGAGTTTCTTTATATGGTATTTATAAAAGATTGCTTTCCCATATTGAGAAATGTGAAAAGTTATACTTCCCAAGAAATGGCAACTAAGTGATATTTTCATTAAAATAATTCCCAATGAGAATGGCCATCTATTAATATACTTTTATTTCCAAGGTCAGTCCTCTTTGGTGAACATGCAGTCATGCCTCAGTTCAGGAAAAATTTGGTTCTGAATAGAAGTTTTCAAGAAAATTTTTACTGTTACGTCCATCTTCCCCAGAATCACAGAACAAATTGAGTTCATAAACTAAGATACCACTGTATTTTGTTAGTTATCTTCATTTTGGTAGTCTTTCATGTATTTATTTATAAAAAAATTTAAATTCCGGGTATTAATTCAATATTGACAATACGTTCACAATTCTTTGTGTATACTTGGACTTATTCGTCACATAGGTTGTCTTTTATTGGGTTAAATTTTCATTTTTACAGACTCAAATTTATAGACTTACTCCTTTACAGGGTTGTCATGATTTAAATGTTTGTTCCGTTCAGGACTCATGTTGAAATTCAAGTGCCATCATAATAGGGTGAAGAGATGAGACATTCAAGAGGTGATTAGGAAGACTCTGCCCCAATGGGTGGGCTGCGATACTACAAAAGAGCGAGTTGGGACATCGCTTACTCTCTCTGGGCCTGTGTCTCCACTACAGCATGAGGCAGGGAGAAGACCTCACTGGATCCCAGGTCCTCTCTCTAAGACTCCCTGTCCTGCTAAACTAAGTTCATAATTTTCTTCACCATAAATTATAAAAATGTGGTATTCTGTTACAGCAGCACAATTTGTGTGTCTGGTCTAAATTCTATGAAACACTAACATTATTGTTTATGTTAACATAAATGTTAGAATTTTATTTAATATTTCATTTTTATTTTGATATCTACTGTTAATTTTTTTCATGAAAATAGCTAAATACTCCAGGGTTATTTATGAACAACCTGTCTTTATCTACTCACTTGTAAATAGTTGAAAAACAACAATTTTTTTTAAACTGTGAGTTAGCCTCTATATACCTGTCATTCCTGAGGATAAAACACCTAATGCCAGAAAAATGGACTTTTACTTACAGGTTGTATTTCAAAATTTCTTACCTGTTAGTTCTTCTGAGTTCTTGTATGACATAAAATGCTGGTAAAGTCTTTGTAGACTTCTGTAAGAAAATACTACAGATATGCCATATATTGTGCTACTTCATTATTGTGATCAAGGGAAATACCTTGTAATCAAACTAATTAACACTTCTATAGCAAAAAAATATTCAACATATGGATACAGAGTAATCTGAAGTATTTCCACACTATTTAATACCAGCTTTGTCACTTGAGAAGCTTAGATCCGATTATATCTTCATGTGAAAGTGGATTTCAGAGTAAAAATGTTCTATGAAGAAATCACTGCATTTTTATCAACAAATGATCATTGGAAAATTATACTTTTAATATTCCATTATTATATTATAAAATTGTATATTTAATAGTAAACAATAGGTAATGTATAAGGTCACTGTGATATAAATATAAGAATATTGCTAATGGAAAGTGGCAAATACCTAAAGTAGTGGAGATATAGCATGATTATGGATAGGAAAATTCAGTAATATTAAGACTGCATTGCTTCTAAAATTTATCTAAATATTCATAGTATTCCTAAGATCTTACCTTTTGAATAAGTCTGTAAAATTATCCTAATATATGCCAAATATAAAATTATCCTAATATATACCAAATATAAATTTATATAAATAGTATTTGGACTGTATATATCTAACAAAAGATTTTTTGCATAAACACTTGAAAACATTTTTAAACAAAGTCAGAAATTTAGAAAAAGGTGTGAAATAGTAAACCTTGACCTGATATTTCCATAAAGATATATAAATGGAGAAAAGGCACTTAAAAATTGCCAATGTCATTATTAATTAAAGAAATTCAAATTTAAGCTATAATGATACATCACTATATTCAGGCTAGAACTGACTAAACTTAATTTGAAGTAACTATGTGTTGGTGAATATATTGTACAATTCAAGTTTCCATGCATTGCTGAAAGGAGTAAAAATGCTTTTTTTAATCACTCTGGATAACAGGGCAGTAGTGTCTACAAAATCACAGCATGTGAATCAGGAATCCCAAGGCTTTTAACCATGATAAGTAAGTTCTGAGATATTTTATGAGGAAAAATAAATTGTCAGGTGTGAGAGTAAATAGTTGTCTCTAGAACGTTTGTTTACAGCATATCAAAACTGGACTGCCAATATAAGGCTATCATCTGCTCAGTGGATAAACTGTGGTGTATCTAAAATATGGAAAAACACCCGGTAATAAAAAGTTATTGATTTATGCAAAAATGTTCAAAAATATCACTAGCTTTATATCAATGGAGTCAAGTTTTAAAATCCCTTAAAATATTTTAGTTTTAAGAAAATAAACTTATAGTGACTGAAACACAATTGTGCTTCCCCAGGGATCAAGTTGGGGAAAGAGAATATCTGCAAAGAGGTTTGAGATGGTTGCAGATTTATATATGATTGTCAAAACTTCTCATTTATAGTATTTGTAGAAATACTTGAATTTATCTGATACACTACATTACATATGAGGAAAAGTAAAATGTTAAAAATTAGAATAAAATGTAAAAAATCATAAAAGAAATGCCAGTACAACCAATGTAAACTTTAAAAAATGGCTCTCATCTTCTTTTCATTTTTTGGATATTTAAAAGAGTATCTTACTACAACAGTCTTTACTCAAATTTGATGTTGAAAGAATTCCTTCAACAATGTAGTAAGAAAATTCTGAGATTTAAATAACACGTCTAAAAATTAGATTATTTTCCTGAGATCTTTGCACAGATAAGCAACTGATTTACTAAAGTTAGTAAAGATTTAATTTGACAATTGAATCTCTAATTTAGATTTCATATACGTTCTTTACCCACATGCACTGATTCCTATGACAATAAGGGAATAAAAGTTATTTTATTCTTTGAACATCTCACCTAGAAAGCAACTTCATCAACTCTCTTTATTAAAGCAGTTTGGATTACAACACTAATGTGTAACTGTTTGTTCTTTTCAGGCCTGGCACTTGATAGTAATTGCATTCCAACTATTTTCGTGGGAAAATTGCTTCACTGTTGGAGGTGTTTTTTTTTTTTTCACTATTTTCTCCATGATACAACTTCTAGTTATATGGAGGACAGATGTTTAAGCTACAAATTCAAATGTGATATTCCTTTCTCTGGAAAGCATCTTAATTATACAATAATAACAATAATTTGGAAATATTTAGCAATAGTGAAATTACATTTAATAGTAAAAAAAAGTCATTTGGCCATCACAATGTTAAATTTTATATTTGTAGTTTGATCTGATTTTCAAGATTTGTTATATGCTGGAACAATTTTATATCTGAAAATTGGAAGACAATATTTTGATGAATATTTTGTCTCTTTAAGCTTTAATAACATTTTGCTGCAAAATAGTTACTTAATAGTTAAGTAAAACATTTATATATTTGTATAATACTGTCATTGGAGAAATTTAATAACCCTATCAAACATCTGTGTCTCTTACAAAATTTCAGTCATAGCAAATTATAAGCATCATCCAATAGTTTCTTATTTATATGTTCAAAATCACTTTTTAATATTTTAGTGATCTAAAACACATGACAATTTATCTAATGATTTTAGCTTTAATATTTAAACCGATGCCACTTAAATACAAATGTCAGTAGCCTCATTATATTAAGTATAATCTTGTTTTCTCCCAATTATTCTCATGTGCCAAGTTTCATTTCTTGCACAGCATATCCGATTTACTTATGGGTCCAGGGATGTAGTTTAGCACTGCAGCACCTACCTGACAAGTGTGAGGTCCTGGATTGGATTCCTGGTACCAAAAAGAAAAAGAAAATGTTTACTTATGATCCATATTTCCTTTAATGCAGTTTCTCAAGCTCATCTTATTTCTTCTACATATTGTAAACAGAATTCATCTGAAAGACTCATAGTATTTTTTTTTAAAAGTAATCTTCAAATAGCATAAAATACTATCAAAATTTACAATTTAAAACTGAATAATTTCATGCATCACATCTAACATTGTGATGCAAAAGGTCAAATAATCAGGTTCTCTCTTCAAGAGTTTTCAGTTTCTCGTATTTATTCAGCTACTACATTCTTGACAAATTTTAACTGTAGACCTTTCCTAATAGAGTAATAATAAATACTCTAGTACTTCATATTATCTTTTATACTTGTCCAAATTAAAAATAAGACTCCACATGTGTATACTATAAAAAAATAAACTGAAAATCTGATAATCAATGTCTGAGTTTTATGTACTTAATATGACTTACTTGAATTTCTGTGATATTTTTGTGTCACAGTACTCTGGGCTCTAGAAAAAAATAAACCAAGATGGTTAATATTTATGTATATCGTTCTCAATGTTCAGTGGATGAAGTGTAAATACCGCTGAGACATACTTCCCTTGTCTCTGGCATCGTTGTCCTGGTCGCTCTTGTTGTTAATCTCTCCAAGGGAGAGTTTTGGAGTTTTCCTGGTATTTCAAATGCCTTGCAAGACCTATCATCAAGAATGTTCAGCACCGAAAGTCTGTGGGATTTCATGTAACTGACATGCAGAAGCACATCAGAAACATGAAGTCATGTTTTTAATTGAACTTTATAATTTTTTTGATCCTGTCCCATGTTTAAAAGTTCTAGGTACAAATGTACTCAATACATGCACTTTTAAATCCAAACAGGTATTTTTCTTGTGCTATTACATCACTTATTGATTTACAGTATTTGGAGAAAAAATTGGCATAATATCTGTCACTAAAGAAGGGCTCCATGAAGCTGTTTCCCCTTGTCCTATTGAAGCTATATTGCTATTTTCTCTTTTATTGTTTAAATTCACTGATCCACATTTGATTCCAGTACTGCATATTGATCAGAGTAATTTGAACATCATAACCCAAATATCTAAGAACTCAGTAAAAAATGACCTTAATTTATCAACTTCAGATGTTTTGTTGCATATATCATTTATATATATGAATGTATATGTGTATATACATATATATTCAATTTATGTTCAGTGTAGTCTCGTGAAAACCAAATATATTAAGAGATCATTATTCTCAATTGCTAGTTATTTGCATATAAAAAACCTTAATAACATAGCAAGTATAAAATATTTTATGTACACTTTTCCAATTTGACAATAGCAGTGTTGACATGCAAAAGCTTTCATTGGAATGTTTGAATTATAATTCAAATGTGCATATTTTGTCAGTTTAATAAAATAAAATTCACTTTTCTTGAATATATCATTACCACTGCTTGCTGTAAAAACCATATTGATGGTACTTTATCTGAACAGGTGATAGGAAAATGTTAATTAATTTTCTGAGTAAATTCATGACACACACTATCATATACTTTAAAAAAGTCAAGATGTGGTGTGTCACTCTCACTGTATTCCCTTAATATTCTCAATTTTTTGAGTGTACCTTTTCTTACCTTCTGCTTCTTTAAGTTTGCATCTAACATAAAACACATCTGTAAGGGAGATGGCAAATATACATTGGAAATGAAATTCTTCAGTTTTGAGGAAAAATAATAAGGTTCACTTTTTCTTCATTTTATAATATCTTTAACTGAAAATAGTACAATAGATAATAACATAAGACATATGTAATTGCAAATTGAGTAAACAGTTGTAGGAGCAGTAGAATTCTAAACACCATTTGCCTTTTTTTCCTTTAGGCTATGTATCACAATTAAATTAAACATTTATATCATACTATGAATGTTATATCCACAATATCTAATTCATTTGAATGAAAATAAGAATTCTATAAGCTTAAGATGCACGTGTAATTTGATCACATCAACTCAAAGACAAGTAGCTATTCTGGGGTAAAAGTATTAATAAATTTAAATTGTATACTCTTGTTCTTTACAGAGAGTGTCTATTGCACTTTTAATAGAAATTCTCTATTTTACTTTATACAAATTAAATGAAGAAAAACTTGATGAAAGTTCATGTAGGATATGACAGTTATATCACTGACTATATTGCACGTGGCGTATTCAGTGAGGTTCCTTGTACTCGAGTATTTGAATATAGTGGACACAGTACCTATCATTCCTATTACCAGAGGCAGTGAACATAATGGACTAAGGAAACTGCGATAAGGAGATAAACTAAATAAAATCATGTTGCTTGATAGACATTATGGTTTAGATTTAAAAAAAAAAAAAAATGTCCCCCAAAGCTTTTGAAATGCGACTGCAACATCGGTGGCAGAGTTGTCAGAGAATTCATTAGTTCATTTGTCCAGTAGCTGAATGTGCCGTCAGAACTGGGATCCCGCTGAAGGGGAGTCATTGGCGGTGTGTCCTAGATAGGTGTTCTTGTCCATGGCTCTTCTCCGTACTCTCTGCTTTCTGGGCGTCATTCCTTAAACAGTTTCCCTCCCCCGTGCTCTTCCGCCATGCTGATTCTTCCGGGGACAGACCTGACCATGGAGCGAAACTGGGAGCAAAATAAACTTTTCCACCTTAAAGTTGCAGGTTTGGGGTATTTTGTCCTAGCAACAAGAAAAATGCCTAAGACAACAGGCGTGGTTGAACAATGTAAGTTAATTGGAGAATCAGACCAAAAAGCCATTGAGTCAAGCTATGAAAAATCCACAAGGACACAGAATTTAAAATTATAGGAAGAATTTAAGTGACAGTTAAAGTTAATGAAGAATTCAAGGAAATATATATTGATATAGAGATAAGAATGTGATCATAACTGGTTAACACATACCTCTATACTCACATATATATATATGTATATTTCATATATGTGTACATATATACACATACAATTTTTTTGCATAACACTATTTTGGTGGATTCTGAGAATAGACTTCACAGTTTCTTTAAACTATCAAGTCAGTTTTAGGTGACTTGATAGAAATATATGAAGATATGCCCAGGGAGTAGTAACAGGAATATACATCCCATGTGCCCATAACACAGAAAGTTGTGTTGTCGATATTACATCCATGAAGCACCTTATATCAAAATTATATGTGGTAGAATTGATCAAGTCTACCTGAATGTGAGAACTGGTCAGTGCGTTTCCTAAGGCTTACAATGCAGGAAGTCATAGGAAGGAAACTCATTTTTCTCAACTATTTGTGTGAAGTCAGGGAAATAGACTAGTTCATACTCACAATAATAAAACACTAAAAATGTAAAAAATGTAGAAATTTTGACATTTAAAACAAACTCACAAGTGCATAGATATTTATTTTTTACCTATTTGTTGTTATTATTATTATTATTATTATTTTGTTTTTGTTTTTTAGTTTTTTGAGACAAGGGCACACTATGTAGTTCAGGTGGGTTTTGAAACTCTGTGTAGACCAGACTGGCCTCAGTCTAGCAGTGATCCTCCAGGGTTAGCCCCTGAAGTGCTGGGATAATAGTGTGTGCTACCGCACCTAAGTGACATTTATTGAAAATGAAAATATTTGGGGCCGGGGTGACAGTCATTTCCAAATGCATTATTTAGCCACACCAGAATTACAATGCCTCCCAAGCAAAATGATTCTGGAGGACAAGTGCTGTAATATGCAACAGCCCTGAGTTCAGTCTCCAGTACAGCAATTCAAAATAAAATAAAATGAATTAAATACAATAATGAAATGAAACAAAATAAAAAATATTTTCAAATTAATTTCGTGTGGCAATGGTTTTAATTTAATGAAATCTGCTTTTTTAATGAGGCTGTGAGAAAGTGAATGAAATTTATTTCATTAAATTCATTGATATAAAATACCTCCATCCTGTCTTTTTAGAAACAAATTACATTACTCATTTTCAAAGCTTCCTTATATCTTTTTCTTATTTTAAAGAGTATAATAAAACAAGAACAATAGAAAAATAACAACAACATAGACAAAAACAAAACAATGGGGTAAGTAGGTATTGTGTTCATTTAATTTACCTTCATACACATACATGGTAAGTTGTACTGACTTGATATGGACTAGCTAAGAAAATATTGCATACTTTTAGGTAAGGAATAATGTAAATGTCTAGTGTTTGTGTATACAGATTTTTACATCTATGTGAAGGAAGTATCATGGAGGCAAGTACACCTTCATCAAGAGAAAAATCCTAGGGGCTGGTGATTTAGCTCAGCAGTACAGCACCTGCCTGGCAAGTGCAAGGTCTTTAGTTCAATTCTCAGTACCAGACGAAAAACAAAAAAAAAGAGAAAAATTCTAGGTTAAATAATTCAAGATTAGTTACAAGCATCAACTCACTCTGAATATTAAATAATTGATAGGGCAAAATCAACATATTTTTGTTATCAAAGATATAAAAAATTAATAGCACCTATTAATACAAGTATAATGAAGTAATTTGAAGATTGTAAACCTATGGAGTTACAGAAGACCTGAAACAGTATGTGAGTATAAGGATAACCTAGTGCATTTTTCAAATGTATTCTATACTCCCCAAATCTATAATATCAAAGATTAAGAGACTAACTCTTAACTGTTAGTGTTTCAGGGCTGAGTGAAGCTAATACATTCAATAAAAGGAATTTGTAGTTCTGCTATATGAATAGTAAGTGATGGACTAATGACATTGGAATATAAAAAGAATAATGCAACTCACAATATCATGGATAACACTGAGGTTTAAAAAAGATACAGACTTCAGTATAAACTTACATTTATAATGTTATATTAGCTTTACACTTACAATTGAACAAATATTCATATACATATTTGTCTCCAACATTTGGTATTAATTTCTGATTTTAAGTTTTACACAAAAATATCTTAAGATATATTGAGTACAGCATCTCAGTAACTGTATGTTCCCATTATTTTGACTCCACAAAGCTGAACACTTAAAATTTATAAATTGATTAAATGTACTAAAACTCATATTTAACTTTCACTAATAAAAGTGTTATATAGTGAATGCTATCTACATTACAATGTGCAAATATAACCCTCTACAAAATATTTTTGGAAAGAAAGAAGGGGAAAGGGGCTGGGGATTTAGCTCAGCGGCAAAGCGCCTGCCTGGCAAGCGCAAGGCCGTGAGTTCGGTTCCCGGTACTGGAGAAAAACAAATAAAAAACAAAAAAAAAAAAGAAAGAAGGGGAAAAATATGTATATATGTATACACAGGATAGGTAACATAGTTGTACTACAAACTTTTATTGCTCTATTGAAAGTTAATATTTGTGTTTGATCAAACTTACATGTCTATATTTGTTCATCTGTGTATCCAATTTGAAGATATCAATATGTAATACAACAACCATTGTTAATTTCTTATCACCTTGTCTGAAATTCTGTAGTGCTTGTATTGTTTTTGTATTATTTTCTAAATGTGTGCTTGTTAATATATTTTCATTCACTTATCTTTAAAATAAAATATTAAAAATATTTATGTAAATAATGAGATAATTTCCTCATTGAATATCACTAAAATTAATTTACATGCTAGGATCTTTATTTTGACAGGAAAAAAATACTCATGGGGTATAGGGTTGCCCTATTTAGCCATTTTTATACTCATTTAACGACTTCTCAGATAAAACTTTGCCAGTAAATATTGTACTACTCACATTTTTATGTTCAATATTAAAATCATGAAAATTGCCTTATATGTTCTCTTCAAGGGATTAAAACATGCCTTTAATTTTTACTCACAATTTCATAAGCTTATATGAGATTATGAAATTATTCACACAAGTAATTTATTGGTTTCTTTTCTAAAGTATTCTAAAAATCTTTCTCTTTCTTTTTTGATTGCTTCTTTTCCTTCCTTTTTATTATTACCTTTTTGAACAATTTTTCATACTGCTAAGAAATATGAGGTTTTCTTTATCATAGAAGAATATACATAATGATATTAAATATAATTCAATTTATTTAGCCATTTCTGGGATAAAGTCCAATTATAGCTCTTAAAGTACACCCTAGTTGATATTATGCCTACATTAAACTTTCAAGATGTGTTTTATGATAAAGAGCCATTTAAGGTTGTATCTTTTTATGTGCTGATTTTAAACTACTGTTCCAATTTTTTTTCCAATTTTTCTTCACTGTATCATCTGTGTGCATATACAAACAGCATACATCTAAAAGTACATTAGGCAAATGAGCACTTTGAAAATACATTTTATCCATGTTTACAGTGTTTTTAATCCTTCATTATGATTGAGTGATAACAAAATAGCAAAAAAGACAATAAAATTAAATTTAAATATTTTTACATTTGCATATTTCAATGTGTTTTCACCTTATTGTAAAACTTATTTTTCCATTTTGATTTTATTGATGTGCAAATATAGTTAAAGATAGATATAACAGTTTTTAAAATTTTAACATTAAAACCTGAACATTTTATGACAACCAATTGTATATATATCTATATAGTATATGCAAATATATATTGTACATGTTGAACACATATATTGTATATGTTGTATATATATTGTATATTGTAGTACAGTTTTTAAAGACTACACTTTATGATAAGTATGTACTTGGTAGTTTAGGAATTTGTTTACTTAATTGAGTTTAAATGTTATTTATGTTATACATATTTATATAATACCACATGAGGCCTAGATACATGTATATATTATACAATATTTACATCAAATTAAACTTAGCTATCTTTTTAAACACATATGTTTTTTTTTATACTGAAAACATTGAAACTCCGTTCTTCACACATTTGAAATGTGTAGTGTATTATTCCTTCTGTAGTAGGCCTACAATGACACATTATACCAGGACTTCTTCCTCCAGTTTAACTGAAGTCAGTTCTCATTGATTTTACAAGTCTTCTCATGTAGCTTTTTCTTTTCTAGTATGGATCAAGAATGACATAGTTACTGTCTAGATGTGAATGTAGCCCCTTTCAGTCATTTAACTTCCTGAAGTTACACATTTCCTGTTGTGGCATAAGTTTTCCTCTCTCTGTTTACTTGTAGCTTTAGTGGATAATTGCTGGTAATGCATAATTGATGTTATGTTTTCATAAGACCGTGACTATGAGATACAGAATAAAGTGAAATCCTCCACTTCAGAAGGAGAATGGCAATATAAGTTTATTTATGGACTGGGAAAAAAATTTTTTTATTTGATCCTTTACAATTCAGAGCACTTTCATGTTACCTGTAGTTTGGAATTACTCAGTGGGTAGGGGAAGTTAATCTATGTGTACATATGTGTTCCTTATTTAATTAGGCTATAATATTGTATGACTTTTTATGACTGGTTTAGAGGAAAATTTTAGCTATTCATTCCTGAAAATACATGCTGAGCTAGTTAATACTCTCTGGTCAGTAAGGAAAGAAAAGATTAAGAGGGATATTATGCTGGGAACTAATTTTATTTTTAAGTTTGAAATACTAAATAGAGTAGGTTTCCACGCACATTCACATAATTAATTAACAAATACGATAATTTCAATTTTACCCACTTTAAAACACTTATATTTCCTCTCTTTAAAACTAAACAGGTGTTTCTCAACAGGAAGACACACTTCCTAATGAGTTTGCTACTACTGTATTATTGTTATTATTTTTTTTTTGGTTTTTTGGTTTTTTTCCGGTACCAGGAACCAAACTCACGACCTTGCGCTTGCCAGGCAGGCGCTTTTGCCGCTGAGCTAAATCCCCAGCCCCTACTACTGTATTATTTAAACATTAATGTGTAACTCAAAATTTTATAGATCCTCATGTAAAAGAACTGTGGCAGGCATTTTCAAGACCATATATCTGCTGTAGGGCATGGTGGTGCAAGCCTATAATCCCAAATTTCAGGAGGCTGAGTCAGGACGATCACTGCAAGTTTGAGACCAGCCTGGGCTACAAAGTGAGCACAAGACCAACCTGAACTGCATAGCAAGACCCTGTCTGAAAAAGACTCAGTAAGTAAATAAATAAAGACCATATATCAATTCAAAAATCTGTCACATTCAAATTACACCTAATTTAACCTTTGAATCTAAAATTTCTTGTAAACAATTTAATCAGTCATTCAAAAATCACTTGTTGAAGAAATTTTTGATGTATTATTATTAGACCACCTAGATTTACCTGGCATTAGATAAAGGAGATAAGCCAAAGCTTGAGTCTACACTGTGGTTTTTTTGAGTTCTATGCCCCTCTGATTCATTTCCGTTCGATAATGTTAACCCAAAATTGTAAATGGTTGATGGTTTACAAGGCATCAACACAGCCATTATCTTATTTGGTGTTCAAAGACACTCAGTGAGATAGGCTATGGTATCTAGATTTCTAGATGACACTTCCACTACTAAAGAAATTTACATCTATGGAAATCCTGGCATCATGCGTATTATTTACGGTAGATAGTCCATTTCAGAGGTTAACTTTTCTTTAAAATTTAGGCAAACAAAATAAATTGGAGAATAGTAATAGCTGTGGGAAAAGAGGTCCAGAGGTCAGGTTGATGGCTGTGGCGGAGGAGCGACTCTGAGCAAACTCAGACTCGTCATGTCCTCGGCAAACTGAGTGAGTTGCCCACCTAGGCTGTCCTGCTCTGACCTCTTACTTCCACACGGCCCCTGCCAATAGTACCACCTCCAAACCACGTCCCTAGCCCACCTCCATTGCCACACCTGTAGCCTGCTCAATAAAATGTCTGGTACTTCCGCAATAAAGTAGATCTGCGCCATTAGCCTGGTCTCCTGTGTCTCTTTCTTCACCGTGCTGCCGCTTGCTGTGGGCCCAGGTCCCTCGACCTGAGAGGTTCTACCTCAGCTGGCGCCCTAACAGGGACCCTGAGTGCCCCCCGGGAATCAATATGTGGCCCCCGCTCTCAACATGGGCTCCACGCTTCATAAGGAGCAGCGCCCACTGGCACGGGCTCTTTCTCTTCTCTTATAGGCCAGACATTGTAAAATCTCTTATAAAACTCTCTCCCAATATTGGGGATTGCTCCTTCCCTTTAATCCTTGGTTCAAAACTGCTAACCTGTGGGACCCACAAACATGGTCCTGCCTTATCCAGCCAGTCCAAAAGGCAGAAAAGCATGAAGGAAAAATCTTTCCCATAGGGCTCCAGCCTGCCTTACTTACTATCCGAGCTTGCTTCACAGGTTCAGAAAGCATCACTGGGGAGGATTCAGAAGCTTTCCCTCTCCTATCGGACTCCGCTACATGTGCGGCGGCAGCCCCAGATGCCAAGCCTTCCCTCACAGAACAGCTCCAGAAGGACCTCTCCCTGACGGTATCCCCCCATCCGAAACAAATGCTAAAGAAACCCCCAAGCCAGACAATATAAAACCCTTGACTCCCCAGCCTAAACCACATAATATATATACCCCTCACTCGCCTCCTTAAAACAAGAACCAAAGATGGCACCAAGTGAAAATTCTCTACCCCTGCTGGCACTGAGCAACCCCTGGCTACTTCCTCTTTCTCAAATAACAAGCCCTGCCCCATGATAAAAGCGTAACTTGACTGGGACGAGCCTCCGGCTTATCCTATAGCGCCACCTGCTGGCACTACTCAGATAACACACCCAAAAGATCCATAAAAAGATTATCATAATAAAAAGAAAACCAACTAGCTGACAGCCTAGTCTCTATTCAAGCCATACAAACAGTCCTGTCTGACCCACTCTTACAAGTGAAAACACTCCAGGTTTCACTTATTGGCCAAAGCCATTCATCAGCTTCTCCCAGAGGTCCCTAAAGCTACATGTAAACATCTGGTGCTCCACGTGCACCCCCTTCCTTCCACTCGGCTCTCTCCAACCTCAGGGAATAAATCCCCGAGGGCTCTGTCCCAATGCCAGATGGCAAATGGATGTCACCCATTTTCCCCCATTCGGTAAATTAAAATACATTCATGTAACCAAAGATACTTTCTCTGGAGCTACCATGGCTATAGCCATGATGGGAGAAATGGCACAATATGCCTCACGCGCTCTCAAAAAGGCCGTTCTCATGCTAGGGGTCCCTTGGGACCTAAAAACAGATAACGGGCCATGCTATACCAGCCAAACCTTTAAAAGCACTTGCACAAAATACGACATTACCCTACATCATGGCATTCCCTACAATCCTCAAGGACAAGCCATCATAGAAAGAACTCACCAAACACTCAAAACTTTATTAAAAAAAGAGGGGGAATTGCACCCCTGGAGTACACCAGATGAAGTACTTACAAAAGCTCTTATAACAATAAATCTTTTAACTTTCGATGAAAAATGTCTTTCCCCAGCCCATAAACATTGGGGCCCATTGCTGGCCCCTCCAACACCACTCTCTCTTGTGTGCTGGAAAGATCCCATGACACAATCATGGCAGCCCCCAGCCCCACTCCTAACCCAAGGCCAAGGTTTCACTTGTGTCTTTCCAGAAACAGCACCCCATCCAGTGTGGGTTCCTGCCCAAGATGTCCAACCCACCACAACCGCCAACCTCAGCAATGAGACAACTGACCCTCTACGACAAATGTCCAGGGGTGGACCGACAGAACGTAGGAGATGACTCCTACCTTTGACCCCCCAGCTCCCCCTGTTACACGAAAAGCCCTCATCAGCTTCTTCTCATCAGCTTGGCTTTGCAACCAAACCCATAACGCGCTCTCGCCTGAAGAAATAACCGCTGCCAAACTGTTCCTGATGATGTGTGCCATAATTTCCCTCAATTCTACTCAAGCAGCCGAGGTCTCTATCCCTGTTTGGGCAGCCCTACGCAACCCACCTGGTCTTCTTATTGTTACCTCTGCCTCGCCCACTTTTCCTAAATTCTTCACTACACATTGCTTTCCAGGAATTCCTTGTGATCCCCATGTAAAACCCGCGATGGTCTCCTTTTCCAACTGGACTCTGCCTACAAACCTTCCAAACCCCTTTACTTTTCAGGCCTGTGCCAACACCTCAGACCGGCCCAGCGACTTAATCACCCGCCTAACGCTTTTTAATTACACCACAACAGACTTCTCTAGGTTCAACATGAGTGGCCAACAACAAAAATTTCTCCAGATTAAGCCTCTCGCCCCCATGAGCAGATGCAAGCCAGGATCAAACACCACACTTCAAAACTTTCCCTGCTTCTCTGATAAAATCTTCGATACTGCTCAACCACTATTCACCTCTTGCAAACCCATACCCTTTAAGCCTAATTTCTGACTTATGGATATTACTTGGGATGCCTGCTTTTCTTCACTTGAAACTTTCAACAACGACAACTATACAGCTCTATGGACCTCTCCTTTTCTTCACCCTGGGGACAATGGATCCCTCCCCTTTACAGGACACAACCCATTTTCCTTCACAGGGAGATACTCTATATTTTCCTCCCATCAGTTACATGGGACCTTCAGATGCCTTGACCTCCTTGTGTTGATGCTCCTGGGAAATACCTCTATCACTAACGGCACCTATTCCATTCCCAACCTTAGCCTCTTTAATGCCACCAGTGGCTCCGGTGATACCACTGAGATGTGCACCGGTGGTCTCGATCAAATATCAACAATCAACTCACTCTGCTCACAAAGCTTGCCCCCCAATGACATCTCCTGGTCACCCTTAGTTAACCTCACTCACAAAAATAACTACTCATATTTTTCAACAGCCTGTGTTGCCCCCCCCTTTTTACTTCTCTTGTCCATGAGTGCCACCTTCAACTGCTCCTCGACAGGTACCTGCTACCTGTCTAACTGCTGGAATGGAACCCCTCCATATATGCTCATCCTTCGCACCCCCTCTGTCCTCTGGGTGCCAGTTAATATCTCTAATTGGGTAGCTCCATCACTCCCTATCCGGCTTTCTTCCACCTCCCTACAGATACACAAGAGAGATTTAGGAGCCTCTCCTATTATCGCCCTTATTATTGCTTTTATTACAGCCACAGCAGCAGGAGCCACAGCAGCCATCATGCTTTCCCAATCCACCGTGACCGCTCAAGGACTCAACAATCTTTCCCACTCAGCTGCTGAAACTTTCCGAGTGCAACAACAGCTTAACGCCTATACCCATATGGCTCTCCTTAATCTCCAACAACTTGACCTCATGGACAATGAACTTCAGGACCTTTGGCACGTTGCTACCACTGCCTGTGACCAACGTTTCTCATTGACCGTAATTTGTGTCACACCAAAACCAGCCAACCTCTCTTCTGCTCATCTCTCACTCCGTGAGTGGATCCTTGGTCCTTACAACAGCACTTACTTCAACATCTCTCTTCAACTGACTGAACAAATACAAACCATTGACTCTATCCAAGTTTCTATATTAACAGACAGCATCCTCTCCGATCTACACAACCTACAGTGCCTATTCTCACCAGCCAATTTACTCACCCTTGGATTCTTGGGACTTCTAGGACTTCTTGCATTAATCATACTTCATATGATCTGTACCCGGTTACAAATGATAACCTCTAAACAGGCTATGATGGCCTCAATTCAATTGGCTTTTATAAAAAGAGAGGGGGAATCTGTGGGAAAAAGAGGTCCAGAGGTCTGGTTGATGGCCGTGGTGGAGGAGCTAGTCTGAGCAAACTCAGACTCGTCATGTCCTCCGCAAACAGAATGAGCCGCCCACCTAGACTGTCCTGCTCTGACCTCTTACTTCCGCACGGCCCCCCCGCCAATAGTACCACCTCCAAACCATGCCCCTAGCCCACCTCCATTGCCACGCCTCTAGCCTGCTCAATAAAATGCCTGGTACTTCCGCAATAAAGTAGATCTGTGCCATCAGCCTGGTCTCCCGTGTCTCTTTCTTCACCGTGCTGCTGTTTGCCATGGGCCCAGGTCCCTCAACCCGAGAGGTTCTGCCTCAAATAGCCTTATATATCAGTACAAAGACAAAAGTGTGAGAAGACCTAAATTTTGTTGTATTGTTCTTATATGTTTTGGATACATTCTTAAATATTCGTTAAGATTATTTTTATCTAGCATGAGCATATTACAAATCATTGATAATAAGTAAACAAATCATAAGAAATTTTAAATATTGAAATGAAATATTTGTTGAAATAAAGGGAAAATATAACCTTACTCTACATAGTTTATAAACATTTTATTCTGAAAAATGCTTCATACACTTTTCAAGCTTTCTTCTATTTACAGCCATTCTAAAGTTACCTGTCTGATTTATTCTCTCACCTATATTTTGAAAGCACCTGTTTTACTATAAATATCATATCTCTAATAAAAATTTCATCCTACACCCCCAAAATAATGAAACTGTAATTTGCAATGTTTATCAATTGAATGAAAATGATTTGATATTTGCCTACCTATGTATTTTATATCTTTAAAAAATTATTGCTATGTTCAGAGAATATATTCTTATAAACCTTAGTAGGATTGTTACATATTCCTAACATTACAGTGTTTAAACAAGTAGACCTTATTTGCATAGATTGAAGTGTATTGATATTCTGCAAATTATTCAATTCTGTATCAAAATTCTTATTGGCAACTATTTTAACAGAGGATGGACTAACTAATGCTATAAGATATTTAATTTTAGAGAAGATAATATAATTATAATCAAGGTTGTCATTCAACAGAACACAGTTACCACGTGTACCATTTGTGAAACTTGGAAACAAATCCTTAAATTTGCTTCAAAAATATCTGTTACCTAAATCCACTTCACAGAAGTAATGTTTCTACTCTTCAATTCAACCTGTGCCCGTAATCTAAAAATAAAGATTAAGCTTGCTCCACACATGACTTTCCATCAAGACTTCTGTTCCCTATATATATGAATAGGTTGCATCTGTGATTTATTAGCTATTATTACCCCATTTCTCCCATAATTGGTCTCTGTGTATGTGAAAAATTCCAGGTTTGATTCACATCATATAATCTCATGGCTGAAGGGGGCTATTTGTATCCAGCTGTAAGGAAATCCAAGTTACTCAGTGTTGCTGAATTTTTTTCTATTTTGCCAGGGAGACAATTTTTACTTAACTATTACTTCTTAAAAACTATAGATTTTAGTCATGTGTATTTAGAGAATACAGTGTGATAATGTATGGGGTTAATAATATTCCTTAGCTACTGCAGGGTAATTAGGTCCACCATCTCCTGAATGAGTGTATAGCGAAGGCTAAATAAAAAGAGGCAAATGGAATGATTTCAGAGCTCTGGGAGGATCAAAGCCTTCTCACAGAATTCAAGATTCTCTCAGGGCTAAGACCAAGACCTTTTCTGGGTTGCGGATATTTATTTAGTTATCAGAAGAAGGGAGGGGAGCACTCACGAACTTCTCTAAATAAGGTATTAAATTAATCCACTGAAGAAGGATAGAATCACTCAAGGACTTCACTAAATAAAATATTAAGTTAATTTACTCAAGAATGTGTTGCCTGAGGCTATAGTCTTTATCTAGTTGAGATCTGATCCAGGTGTTCTTGGCTTCAGATTTCTCTTAGTGATTCATAAAATATGTTTCCTGTGAATTAGTCTCCAGTGGTATTGAAAAATGATTAAACCTGTTCCTTTGTCTAACAGTGTCTTTGATATACTCTATCGAAACTCATTACTGCCTTCTTTGCCTTAAATTGCTGAGCTCCTGGTAATCATTATTCTAGATTTAAATATAATATTTGAGCTTCTGCACATGACAGAACATGTAGTATTTAAAATTATTTGAATTACTTTGTGTAATAAAATGCCCTCTGCTTCATGTACTTTACTATAAATGATAAGATTTATGATATTTTGCCTGAAATATAGGATTTATTATTCATGGTAGGATTATCATTGTAATATCAGGATATTATTCATAGGAAGATAAATGACAGGATTTATTGTTCACTGCTGAGCAATGTTACATTCTATGTGTATACATGCAGATATATATCTATGTGTGTACATTCATATGTATACATACACACATACACAAATGTAACTTTTTATTTATCTGTTAATAAGCACTTTCATTGATTCCATACCTTAGAAATGGAGAATTTTACTGCAACAAACATAGGATTTCAGGTACTATTTTATATGCTGATTAGTTTCTTTGGATACAAACTCAGAAGTAAGGTAACTTATGTAATAGATCTATTTTTATAATTTGGGAAACTTTCATGTTGTTCTCTATAATTGCTACACTAATTTGAATATTCACCAACAGTATAAAAGAGATCCATTTTCTCTACATTCTTACCATCATTTTGTTATTTTTAGTTAATAGTCACTTTAACTGAGGTTAGATATATATTATGGCTTTGATTTATTTTTCTGTACAACAACTGATATTTATATTCTTTCATAAGTTTGGAGCCATTGCATTTCTCCTGCTTACAACAGAATATTGTCTATATAATTTTGAAAAATTGTTAATTTATCATTTTCCCACTTTTGAAAATTTTATTACTTTTGTTCACTAAATTTTTAATATTCTAATGTATCTCAGATGTTAATCCTTTTTCAGGTGTATAGTTTGAAAACATGCTTTTGATTTCACTAAAATCCTGGAAGTGGAGGAAACAATGTGACTTAACCTTCTCCAGGGGAGATTTTAAATTCATATTTAAACTTAATGAAATATATTGAGTATGGGATATTCAATTGGAAAACATCTGTGAATAATTGAAAATATATCTCTGGCCAAGGACTGGAATGTGAATTGAAAGTTATTATTTTCTGTATTATGCAGTAGAAATTTAAATCATCCAATAAAAATTAAAATTATGGTCTGAAAAGTTTCTTTGATTATTTTATTGAACATATTATCCATAATGCATATATGTTAGAATCTCAATAAAAGATAGATTCCAAGCACTATAATTGAAATGGAAATTATAGACTCTGGAAGCCACCTTGTCCAACTTACTGCACCCAAACACAGATTATCTGCCTTCATTTCTTATTTTCTACATTATATAATACCTTAGGAATATCTTCAGAAATATCTTCAGGACTTATAAATAAATAATTTGAGGATGGGCCATTGACCCGCCAACCCTTCCTGTCCATCAGGAGGTGACAGTGTTGTTCTAACAGGCGTTCGCCATCACAATGCTCAGCCTTACTACGGGCTCACGAGCAATGGAGCCAAGAGACCATGAACTAAGAACCCTGAAACTGTGAGCCAGAATACAGATTTGATTGCATTATTTTTCTTTGGTATTTTATCACAATAATTGAAACTAATGCAAATATGATATTATGTAAATTATTGAGAGACAAGGATCAAACTTCTGGAAGAAAGCTATCAACCAGGACTGAGTATAAAAATGTAACAAATGAAAGGAAAGTTTATTAAATTTAGTGTCATGAATCTTTAAAAACATTTAATTTGTTAAACTTTCTAGGTAGATTCAAATTACAGACTGGTAGAAAGTCTTTGAAAATGATATATTCAGCAAAGGACTACCCTGGAATATACAATGACTCTCAAACTTCACCAGTAGCAAACTGCCCCATTAGAAAATTACTTGAGGACATAGTGAGATATTTTATTGAGAAGGATATGTATACAGCAAGTCACATTTTAAACAAAAAGTTCAATATCATGATCCACTAGAGTGATGAAAACTATAACTACTGTTAGTTGTCACTATGCTCTAATCAGAATGGCTAAATATAAAATAATACCAAATGGTGGTGACACTACACAGAAATTGCACCACTGATGCATTGTTAGTGAGAATGTAAATCTACCCTGCTGTGCTGGAGGAGAATCAAGAAGTTTCTTTGAACCCTTCCTTTTTCATTTCTTTTCTCCTTTCTCTCATGCCAGTTGCTCTTTCCTTTTGGAGAGTTTCTTTCCCTTTCTCAGTATCTATTGTACCTTTCAGAATTTATTTACTCTTTCAAGTTTTACACTATGGAGACTATTCGATATGCACACACACACACACACACACATACACACACAAATTAGCTAAGCTAATTGTACAAGTAATTTCTATTGGTTTATTTAAAGGAGCAGTTAATCTTTAATTGCTTGATCAATCATGCATACCTGTATCTGGTAATCTGAGCAAATACTTTGAAGATAACAATATGTAATGAAACAACCATTGTTAATTTTCTATCACCTTGTTTTGAAATTCTGTATTGTATTTATAATTTTTGTGTTGTTTTGCTTCTGTCTTTGTTTCTATTATTTTGCTTTTGCCTTTTCTCTTTAAAATAAAAAATGTTCTTTTGGACCTAAAAATACAATTCAGTTCTTATACATATATGCCAGTTTCATAGAGAATATAAAATGCATTTTCATAAAAAAATAGGATATATAATTATACAACAAAAATTTTAAATCAATGTGCATAATTGCTTAATTGTAATATTAGGAAACCAAAAACTTCTCAAAGCCCTTCCATGGGGAGTGTTTAAGCAATGTGTGGCATATTCATTCCTTGAGTAATTACTTAGAGTACAAAATAGCCAACTATTGTTGCACACAATACACAGAAATGTAACATAATGAATGTAATAAAAGAATACATACTGCTTGGGGCCAGCGATATAGCTCAATGGCACAAGCACCTGCCTAGCAAGCGCATAGTTCTGATTTCCGGTACCAAAAAAAGCCCAAAAAACACAAAGAATACATACTGCAAAAGTTCAATTTGTATAAAGTCTGTGAAATATCATTATCAAGGTGAAAGAAGAATGAATGTAATTCCTGAGGGTCTGAGATGAGGAGAAAACTTTGGTTATGTAAGAGTAGATGGGATGGAGCTGTATTTACGCAAGTTGATTTTACTGTGGTGACATGATGTCTCATCTGTATTAAAATTACACAGACACATGCGTGTCTAAGTGGAAACGTGTGAATAACCTTTCAGTATCCCGATTTTATTGTACTGTCATTGCACAAGATGAAAACAATGAATGAAGTTGAAGAAAAACAATGGCACACAGTGTGTTCTGAAACTATTTCTAAATAAAATGCTAACAGAATTATTTTCTCTGAATCATCTAAATATCAAATTATCATGAATTCATTTTATTTACGTAACACTGCATGCCTTTAAGAAAGTCGTTATTTCTTTGGTCAGCCTCTAATAAATTTCAACAATTGTATATTGATTTTTAAACATCTATATTTATCATAATACTCTGAATGCCAACATAAATTTGTGTAGAAGGGGAAAATTCATTATTATTAACTAGTATGGAATAATAAATATTTCTATGTTAGTTTATCCCAGTTCTTCATTCTGAGGTGAACTAAGGAGGATAGAAATAATGCTACAAGTAGGAAAGTCTACTGAAAAACAACGTGAAAAATGGTAAAGTGATACACCATACTGTCCGAAATAATTTATTTAGGACAGGAAGGTGTTTCACTTCCTTCTGAAAGAATCTCCTCAGAAAAGGGTGTAGAAAGATTCTAAGTTCTTAACCCTAATCATTTACAATTTTTTGGTTTTTTTTTCTTCCTGGGGGATGGAATCAGTCAGTAGTGAAATTTTAGAAATTAGGTACAACTCCAAACATATTGATATTGATAGTTAATTAGTCATGTTTAACTATAAAGCTTTAAATCTAAAGCAAATACCAAATTTTAGAAAAATTTACTTATAAATTCCAAACTGTAATGCAACATAAATTATTGTTCACATATATATAATATTCCCATTATTTTCTGCTGTTATTCCTAATTACCATTTAATAAAATACAGTCATATATGTATTTAGAGTGTATAAAACATTTTGAGTAGCTCAGTAAGGGTATCAAGAATATTACCCCTCAGTTTTTAATTTTAGTTACCTTCAAGGAATTCAACAGTTTCACTGTAGAATGCAGTAAATGTTAGAATAGTTTTATTGCATATATCATTTAGCTTACTGAAGTTCAGTGAAACATTTTTCTTTTCTTCCAACAGATAAATGTATATGCTTTCACAGAGTTCTGGTTAGAAAATTTTTCTACTAGTTTTTGTAAAATAAATTTGCATAATACTTATTTTATAATACCTACTTTAATTCCAAAAGAAAAAAAATTTATGACAGAATTCTTTCTTATTACTTGTGAAGTTCGTCCTATAATTCAAAGAACTTAATTTTTTAAAATGTTCAAAAGATTGTAAACTATTTTTCTTTGTGAGCTTTTGCAATATAAAACCAATTTCAGTTGTTGTGCTTCCAACTCCCAAGATAGGTTTGTGTAAGTTATCTTTAGAAGAAATCATAGGAAGTTTGGTAAGTGCTTTATAACAGTTTGGGATCCACATATTCTTAATGGATATTCACAATTGCTAATGTAAAACTCAAAGAACACAACATGAATACAAGTGCATTGTCTGAAATCCCTCTTGTGTAGAATCATCAAAAACAAAAACCAAAGTAACTGTGAAGTTATTATATTGAGAAAGCATTTACAAAGTTTACATGACAGCGTAGTCTCAGTTAAGCAAAGTTATAGATATGCATAAAGTTTATATATCAGTTTACTGATTTTAATAATGTAAGTTGCAGTATAGTATGTGAAAATTATTTTCATTAACTAATCATCTTTAAATTCCAAGTGTTCACTCATATGTTTGTGTGAATTTATATAGCTAAATGTATACATGTATCTCACTCACCATGTGGGGAAAGTGATGAAATGTTATAGAATTCTCTGTAGTCATCAGTTTGTGTATGTCATAATAATTTGTGAGGTCTATGTTTTATATTGTAAAATGTAAAGAGCAATACAGACCCTTCAGCAGTTAGAACATTGGATAGAGAAGTAATTATTCTCATTCATATTTTAACAGGAATATAGAACAATTCTAGTAAGTTAGAGAAAATCTACATAATCTGATTCTGTTGAATTGAAATGTAGTACAGAAGTTTCTTTCCAGTAAACTAGAGTACACTGACTAGTTTTATATAAATATAAAGGCTTAGTTATTATGTGTTCAACTTTCTTAACTTTAAATTTGGTTGTGCTTCACTATAGAGTATGTATATATTCTCTTATGTGATTTAATTTTATGTGTATAACAGTTTATCAATTTATTTACTATGAATTTCATTTAATAAGCAGTGAGGAAATTCCATTGCATTGTATACCTACACTGTCATTATTAAACACTTATTAAAATATAAATAGTTTTATTTCACCATGACTGTAAAAATAGAGACTTAAATACACAAATAGGGGGCTGGGGATTTAGCTCAGCGGCAAAGCTCCTGCCTGGCAGCAGCACAAGGTCATGAGTTTGATTCCCGGTACCGGAGGAAAAAAAAAAAAAGAAAGAAAAAGTACACAAATATATTTGTTCAAGTTTTAAATAAATATGCAATTTAGGCTACCTCAATGAATGTACATACTGTACTGTCAGACGTGCAATATATATTTCCCTTGGTTATTCTTCAAGGGAAGAATTAGCATATAAACTTTGACAAGTAGTTCATCCAAATAACTAAGAAAACTCTCATCATCCATATGCTTTTGTTGTTTATTGAGTAGAAGAAAGTAGAAGACTTGGAAACATTTCATTATTAAGTATTGGTCACCATATTATAACATATTCTCAGAATAATATAACTATTGCAAATGAAATGCTACATCGAATCAACAAATGAGATATCATCATATTAAAAATTTTGGCACAGCAAAAAAAGAAAAACATCAGAGTAAAGAAACAACACATGAAGTGGGAAAATATTTATCTGGTTGTTCCTCAGACAAAGAACTAATGTCTGGAACATATAAAGAACTTACAAAATCAGACAATCCAAATTTAAAGGCTCAATTATAAAATGGACATTGTAAATGACAACAAACTTCTCAAATAAATAATTTCAAAAGCCAAATATCACAAAGTATTCAACATCACTGGTCAATGAAGAGATGAAAATTAAAACAATGCTGAGATTGCATATCACTCCAGAAAGAATGGCTATCATCAGCAAATCAAAAATTAACTGTGTGTCTGTGGGCAAAAGGAAACCTTCTCCACTGTAGGTGGGAATGTAGGCTGGTGCAACCACTGTGAACATCAGTGTAGAGATTCCTTAGACAACTAAAACTACAGGTCTGACTTGACTCAGATACTCTCCATCTTCCCCAGAGAATTAAACGCATTATACTACAGCAATGTATGAGTACACACGTATACAACAGCACAGTTTATAATAGCTAAATCTTGGAAAGCATCCAAATGTACATCAAATGATGAGTGGATAAAAAAGATATTTTTGAATATAATGGATTACTACTCAGCTAAAAAGAAGGAGAAACTTGAGGCATTTATAGCTGAATGGCTGGACCTTGAGATCAAAATGTTAAGTGAAATAAATTGGAAAAACATAGTTAAATATCACATTATCTCTCTGGTGTGAGAAATTGGAAATGCAAATAAGGACAAAAATGCATAATAGAAATTTTGAAATAGAAGAAAAAAGAAAAGAAAGATGGAAGTAGGGAGAGGGCAGAAGGAAAGGAAGGAAAGAAAAAGAAAAATGAGAAAAAAGGATAAAATGGAAACACAGCTTTGTAAATAAGGAGGGGAAGTGGGGTTGAAGGGAGGGAATGGGAGTGGGAAAAAGGGGAATCAAAATATATCGTGTACTGGTACAAATTCTCTACAGTGCACAGGATATTTATGTATATTTAAATTGTATCAGTAAAGTTAAAAGGAGAAGATTATATATTATGACCAATAAACTTTATCTAAGGAATGCATGGATGGTTAAATATGGACAAATCAATAAATGGAATGCAGCACAAAAATGGGAGTAACGCAAAAAGTGCATGATCATGTAGATAGAAAATTCTTTGACAAAATCCAACATCTATTTATTATGAAAACCTGTGATAAAATAAGTACAGTGAGATATAATCTGAATATGATAAACCTGTTGATGACAAATCTAGGTCCAACATCATATTAAATGGCAAAAGCTGACATTTTGTCTTCAAAATCAGGAATAATACAAGAGTGTTCACTATCACTACTCTTGTTCAAAACAGTATTTGAAATATTGGCCTGAACAATCTGGTAAGTGAAAAAAATAAAACAGACATATATGAAAGGAAGTGAAGCTTATTATACAAGGGTGACATGACTCTTTACAGAGAAGACTCCTTGCAAATCACCAAAAGACTCCTAAAACTAACAATCATATTCAGCAATGCATTAGAATACAAAATTAACAAATACACAAAAATCAAAAGTGATTCTCTACATCTGGAAATGAATCCACTGGAAGAAAAATCATTAAAAAAATAGTATTCACAATAGACTCAAATAAAATTAAATACTTAGGAGTTAACCTAATTAAGGAAGTAAAAGTTTTCTATAACAAAAAATATAATATTCTGAAAAATGAGCTTAAGAGGACATCAGAAAATAGATATTCACTCTTCTTGAACTGGCAGAACCAATATTTTCAAAATAGTTATAAGGCTAAAAATGATATATAGATTTAATGAAATAACAGTCTGCAGATAAATGGACTTCCCTAAAGTACTAAAACAAATCCTAAAATTTATTTGGAACTAGTAGAAACCCAGAATAGTAAAAGCAATGCTGGGCCATGAGAGTAAAGCAGGAGGCATCACAATCTCAGATTCCAAGTTATTTTACAAACTGTGGCACCAAAAATAGTGAGATGTTGACACAAAACAGACATCTAGATCTCTTGAACTAAACAAAATGATGTAGCTACAACCCCAAACACATTTAATCTTCTGATCTTTGACAAAGATGCAAAAATGGAGCAAAGACAGCCTGTGTGACAACTTGTGCTTTGAAAACCTGTTAAACACAATTTAACGACATGTCTTAACAAATACAAACTGAAATAAAAATGGATCAAAGATTTAAATATTAAAACAGAAGCATGTAGCATGACTGTAATCGCAGCATTTGAAAGGCTGAGGCAGGAGGATCCTTGTGAGTTCAAGACCAGCCTGGGCTACAAAGTGAGTTTAAGACCAGTCTGAACTGCATGGTGAGACCCTGTCTCAAAAAAAAACAAACAAATGAACAAAAGTACAACAACAACAACAAAAAAAAGAACAAAAAAAAGAAACCCAGGAGCAATTAATCTGTTGGAAGATAAAAATAAGATAAAATAAGTTAAAATCTTGAGACATAGGCATAGTTAGACTTTTTAAACTAAAAAATTACAATTACTCAAGACAATTACATCAATGATCAATAAATAGGGCTGTATCAATTTAAAAAGCTTCTGTGCACCAAGAAAAATAAACTACAGAACAAATAGACAGAGAATGGGAAAAAAAAAAAAAAACATCTCCAGCTATTTGTCTATCAATGGGTTATTTCAAATATACAAAGAACTAAAAAATAAATAAATAAAAGTAGACTGCTCCAAAGCAAAAGACCCAGTAAAAAAGAAGAGCAATGGAAATGAATAGGCACCTTTTAGAGAAAGGTCAAGTGTCTAGTAAACACATCAAAATTCTTTAGTATGTTTGTCCATGAGGAAAATACCAGTGAAATCAACACTAAGAATTCATCTTACACTAGCAAGAGTAGTTATCATCAAAAAATCAAATAATAGCAAATGCTCGTGAGGCTGCAGAGGAAAAGGAAACTTCTACATTGTAGTTGACAATATAAATTTAGTTAACTACTATGGAAATCTATATAAAGATTCATCAAAATATAATTAAATATTCCATTTGACTCAGCAGCTTCCCTTTTAGGTACCTTCCCATAAGAGTGAAAGACATCATGTTACAGTATAAACACGCACAACCATGTTTATAGCAGCATCACTCATAAAAACTAAATTTTGGAAGTAGCCTATATGTCCACCAACAAACAATTGATGAAGAAAATGTTGAATTAATACACAATGAATTACTACCATTCTATGAAGAACAAGAATTTGTGTTATTTTTTGAAAAATGGATGACTCTTGCCACTGTAACAGTAAGTGAAATAAATCAGACATACAAGTTTATTTACCACATCGTTTTTCTTTTTCTGCTGTTGTTGGGAGTGGAATTCAGGACTTTATGCTTGCCAGGCAGGCGCTGTGCCACTGAGCTATATCTCTGGCCCAGTTGGTTTTTCTTTTATGGGAAACTCAAAGTACAAACATTCAGTGAACAAAATGAAGGGTAAATAATAGGACACAGGGATATAGATATTTTGCAAGTTGTAAAAGGATTAAGAGAATATAAGAGGGGAAAGGGAGACAGGAAGAAGTTTAAAAAATTAAATTATATTCTGTATATGTAGAAACTCACCATGATGACTATAATCATTCTCATTTTGTACTGTAAATATGTACTTGGAGAAATAAAAGAAAAAAGTGCACCTCAGAATTCAATATGGGTTTTCCACATACAGAAAATTAGAGTATTTCAATTTACAGAAGGAAAAGAGCAATTTTAAATGAAGTGAAGAAGCTTCTGTTACTTCCAGTGGGATCACATTCAGTAGTCTAATATACTTCAGTAGAAACCTATTTCACATTCCCACTTTAGTTCTCATCTCTTCCTCTTTTGCTATACTTTGTTGAGGTCAGTATTGCAATCCTGCCATCATGCTGTCCTTCAGATGATAGAACACAACTGGAGGCCTAGAGCCCATGATATTGTCTCTTGCAAGTGCCTAGCAAGAAAGGCCCAAAGTTCTGCAGCAAAGCTACAAAATCAGCGGCAGGAGGATGAAGGATGTGTGCCAGCAGGCAGAGGGATCTGCACTGGGACCAGGAAGTGACATTCCGGGTAAGTACCAAGTTCTCCCTAAGAGAATTGGAACATCCTTAACAACAACAGGGCCCCAAGCTCCTCTGAGGATGAGAAAGCTGAGTTCATACCAGAAAACCAGCATGACAGGAGAATCAATAGCACACCTTTTTGGGGGGAGAATCAACCACACACCATCTGCCATTCCAGTTCTTTTTTATGTTGCTGACAACAGTGCAGGCATGGGCCTTTCATACCTAGAATTACACTAATTCAGGTCATCCGGCTATCACAGGTTGACCATTAGTTAGTCTACCACAATTAGGTAATGTGGCTCTATTCATATTAGATATACTTTCATAGCACTTTCAACTAGTGTAATCAGAATCACCTGAAAGTACCAAGTTGCTGTAAATATTTAAAATGCTCTGATGATAGGTTTTCACGAATGAGCAATTTAATTTAGACTCCAACAGCTTTTTTTATTTATTAATGCTATTATTTATTAATGAACATACTGAATATTGTATCAATATTCCCAACATTTTTTTCTTTATATTCAGTTCCACTCTATAGTAGATGAGGGGAGAGAAGGAAAGGAGGAGGCTGGAGGGGAGGCAAGAGGAGGAAGAAAAGAGAGGAAATAACAGAAAATATGCATGCATCAGAACATATTTTAATAAAAATTAAGCAATGTTCTAACATAATTGATAATATTGATGTTTCTAATAGATATATTACAACTAATATTTCATTTATATTTTATCTCCCCTTTTCCCTAAATGAACGTATTTTTCCAAAATTTTTGAATTAAAAGATGGATAGCCTTATTTAATTTCTAGCTCAGTACAGAAACAGCTCAGAAACATTTTTCCAGATATTTTTGAACTCTTGTTTCATACACAAAATCATTAATTCAGCAGACATTAAGTTTTCATAACTGTAAATAGAAAAGGGACTGCAGATCAAGTAGACACCCAATCTAGTGTGTTGCAGATCCTTGGATTAATTCACAGTTACAGAGACATTGACATACAAAAACACACGCATATCCTGATATACAGATACAGATATGCACATGTATATTATAAATAGATTTAATATATATACATTATACAATATATTATACAATATATATAAATAGATTTAATATATATACATTTAAAATGTATATAATGTAGAGAAAGACATATAATTTAGAGGAAGGCCTTTAGAGAATGAATAATACATTAAAACTACCTAATAAATTTCTGAGAAAAATTAATATTTTGGCTTTGTCATCTTATTCTACAACTACTTATTTACAAGTCACCATTCCTCCCTTTATAGCTTATTTTACATCATTTATTGTTCACTGATCTGGCTCTTGTTTGTGTTAATCTAGAAATATTGCTTATTTATTAAATCTTTTGTGAATGGCTAAAAGTTATGTGTTATTTGCATTATATAATGATGAAATATTTTAATTTCACTTATATCTATGCTCATATTTAGATATCTTAAAGTTATATTTGGTATAAATTCCTTGAAATCAAGTTTTTCTTCAATCATTAGCAAAGTAATGAGAGATGCAAGTCTACTGTGGGTACTGTTCACAAAAGCAAGATATGGAATCAAACTGGGCACCCATCAGTGTGTGAAAGGATAAAGAAAATGCACTACGTGCACACAACAGAATGTTATTCAGCCACAAGTAGGAGTGAAATTCATCTTATTTTGGTGAAATAGAAGGAAGTGGAGAAAATCATCTTAAGCAAAATAAGACTGACTATGACAATTCCGCATCTTGCGCATCATACCTATGAACTACTAATTTCAAACTAAATGCGGGATACTTATTACTACAGGTTTGGATGAGTCTATGGAGAGGGTGGAAAAAGGGCAGCTGTATTTACTCAGTGCATTCTTTATGCATGTATTGAAATTATAATAAACCCCATTAATATGTACACAGAAGACATGTTAATTAACAATAGAAAAAATATTTAAAAGCTAGTTTACAAATTTCCATATAGACAGAAAGGAAAATTAAAACTTCTTAATGCATATGAATTCTTTTTTTGCAAGTGCTTAAAACTGCAGATTTTTCCTGAGTTTAAAAATATTGCATATGACTTTCTATTTTGAGGTTTAATTTCACAAAAACTTTGAAGTTTATTCTCAGCTTAGCAAAATCAACTGTCACTGAATTTCAAAAACTACTATTTTTATAATTGCAAAAATGGTACATAATAGAATACTCTGAAATATATAAGACAAATAAAAATCCCAAAATCAAGCAAATCAACAATTTTGTAGAGCCTATAGGCAAATATTTCTAAAGAAATGGGAAAAGGCAACTTAACTATTAGGAAGTTTCTTATTCTTGTTGGTCATAATTTAAATTACCTGTTTCAGATTCAGATTCCTGGATAACTTCTTTTAATTTTCCAAATTCTGGCCTGGAAACTTTACCTGTTTTCCTGCATTCAAACACATTCCTTCATAAGCAAACAAACCAATGTAAAAATTAAAAAGATGCTTTAAATAGTAGTGTCACGAGCTATTCTCCTTTGAAGAGGCATTCAAATGATAACCCCACTTTTTATTGGAAGTTTCCAATATGCACTCTCTTCAAGATGGATAAAAATATATGGATTTTTTTATGTGAAGAAAAATTGTTGCTTTTTGTTTTTCCAAGAGTTTAATTTTTTTTTTTTTTCTGGTACCAGGAATTGAACTCACGACCTTGTGCTTGCCAGGCAGGCCCTGTGCCGCTGAGCTAAATCCCCAGCCCCGAGTTTAAAATTTTTGAATAAGCCAGGCATGGTTGCACACACCTATAATTCCAACACTCAGGAGGCTGAGGCAGGAGAATAGTTGTGAGTTCAAAACCATCCTAGGGTACAAAATGAGCTCAAGGTCAGAACTGGATAGAAAGACCCTGTCTCAAAAGACCAAAATAAAATTTTTTTAAGAACAGTGATTTATATAACTTTATATTACCTCTTTAAATAAACTTTCATTCAGAATGAAAATAGTATTTGCCAAATGACTAGATAGTTACGTGTTATTTATGGAAACAAATGGTATGAAGATATGCTTCATTTTCTACCAGAAGAGGCATTTTGCAACATGATTTTATTTCAGTATATCTGTGCATTTGTAATTGACCCATCTCATATCCCACAAACTTTATTAGGTACCAAAAATATTGAGGTGATACTTTAATAGACATTAGAATGATGTCCTCCATTTCTGTATCTATATGTGACTTCTTCGTTGAACTATTAGTCATCATAGTTACTGTACATACATCGAGCAGAAGACCCAGTTCAAAAATCATATACATACATATATGTTTATAAACAGTTTTTCATACAAATTCAGACTAAAACATTTTGAAAGAAAAATATTCAATGTCATCTACCAATAACATTTATTAAACCCTCACTGTGTAAGCTTTATTCAGAATCATTACCATAGGCATGGGACCACCGCAATGCAAAAGACAGAAATTGGGCTTAACTCAGCATACAACATGAGAAAGTGAGTGTTCATAGATGTGGGGTGCAATGCAAAGTTCTGTCAGTGTATAGCTAGAGATAAGGGGAAAGGCCAGGTAGATAGAGATTCTGATTAAACAAATCTAACAGGAATCTTGATGAAAGGAGCAAATTGTGTTGCTACATCACGCTGGGAATGGTAGGAGATGAAGAGGACATCAATTAATACAGAACATTAGTTTCAAAAGTAAGGTAGGTCGTGTGACTTTATCTGATCATGTTGTTGAAAAGGTTGTGGGCCTCGTTTTCAGAAAGACTTTATAATTTTTGGATAATCGGATAGAAGAAATCTTGAAGCAGTGTAAGCAGAGCATTATGGGAAAATCTAGTCAGAGATAAGACCAGAATGTTGATAAGAATGCAGAGACTAAAGGCCAGGCTCATGAGATTTCAGTCAAAAATTAGGAATTTTAGGGAGTTGAACTTGAAGCCCTATAATTTACACTAGGACAAAGAAAGAATTTCACATTTTGCTCATGGCTTTAGATTTTGTGTGAAAGTAATATTAAGGGCAGTGGCTTAATCTTTTTCATGAGGGAAACTTCAAAATTGTCAAATATTCAGGATTTACTGTGGGTATGCTGGTTCCTTTCAATCAAATTTATGGTGAGAAGTAAGGGTGAAAATTGGAGCAAAATTGTTTAAATCTTAGATTTTCATTCCAGAAAGAACCCAGTGGAAATTTAGGGCCAAAGGTGGTGTGGCTGCTGAACAAATGAGTACTTTGATAAACCTCATGCTTTGAACAGGACAAAAAGAAAACTGCATGGAGGGCATCTCAGAAATCAGTGAGAACCACTCATTTCGAACATAAAGGTGCAAAAATGTAAACTTTTCATTTGAGACAAGATCTCATGCTCCCCATTTTTGAAAAGGGCTCTCTAGGTTAGTAGGTTCTCAGGATTAATTTCACCATGTTCAGTCATCAGGACACTCAAAAGCTGCTATTGTGATGGCCCAAGGGGGACCTGGGTATTTCTTGTTCTCTTGGTAGACATTGGTGTCATCCACATGATGATAGCCATAGGTTTAGAGTGGCTTTCAGCCATATTTGAGAGGTACATTGGAAAGCGAAAAAAAGAACACCTGAAAGAAGAATGTGTAACACTCTGACAATCAAGTCAAAGATAGAGTGAAGACACCAAGAAGATAAATAGCTCAGAAATGTGGAATATTTGCCAAGGAAAACTTCAGACTACTAGTAAGCTGGTCCAAGAAGGTTGCTATGAGTTTTGCATCTGGCTATAATGTAGGAGGAGGGCTGTGCAGCCTCAGCGGAATTCAAATATAATTCTCATATTCCCAGAATGCCTGATATTGACTATAGGACCTGACTTAGTTTATTCACTGCTGGGTTTTATTCTTCCCTATGTCCAATTCTTATCTCCATCTCTCTTTTTTCCTTTTGAAATCAGAATAATTACCCTGTGCCACTGTACTTTGGGATTAGGCAACTTTATTTTTTATGTTTTCTACATAAGTTAGCAGTGAAGTTTGCCTTGAGTTTCAGAGGAGATTTTGCCTTGGGTGTTTGACAAATTTGGGGATGTTTAAGACTTGTGTAAGGAATTATTGCTTTTAAAAATGCTGCAACATATGAAAATTTTGGGAAACGATTATTGGTTTTTGAATTGTACACAACACACTCATGTTATATTAGGTGGAATTAACTTATTGTGTTTGCTGGCACATCAAGTATGGTTTAGGGGTGTACACTATTTGGGTGCCAAGTTGACAAGGGGTGGACTGTGACACTTAATCTGATGTCAACTTTATTGACTAAGAAAAACATAGCGGATCTGAGAAATATACTTTTGGTGGTGTCTGCAGGGACTGTGGAGGCATAATCTTTGGGTCTGCATTTAGTACCGTGTTCTTTCTGGCTCTGCTCCCCTCTTTTTCCTGGCTGCCATATGCTGTGCAGTTTTCCTATTCTGTGACTTTATTCACTTCTATTTTTGCAGTTGAACCATAAAACCATCAGCTATACCCGTGAAAATCATGAGCCCAATAAACTTTTTATATTGTGGATATTAGAAAAATAATTATTACACATAGAAACAGAAGGCATTGCTCCTTTTTTATAAAGAGTTTAATCTTACACTGAATAACTAGCTAAAAATTATATCTTATACTCTGAAGAAAATTATCATTGCCTATCGGGAGAAACTGTTTTTGTCCAGTGTTGCTTTATGGACACAGCTTAATATCTATTTGTTCACTAGAGGCAAGTCTGATTTGGACTCATTTTTTCTTTTATCATAAATAACTGGAATTCTGCAAGAATAACATTTTGAATTTCACTGCATTAATCTTTTATTCCTTTTCTTGTTACATTCTCCTTTCAAGAAAGATATTGGTACAATTTCCACATGTGTGTAATAATTATTCTTTCCCAGAAAACTGAGAGGTATTAAAAAGACTGAGGAAATTACCATATGGCATTTCTCAGTAATAGCTATAATATTAGTTAATAATAGTTAGTCTTGCTTATTGTTAAAGCTTTGGAGATATGTCTTCTCCTGGACGGTGCAACAGTATCTCTAATCTACTGTTTTGTAGAAAGTTATTGATCCCAAACCAGATGGAAATTTCCTAGAGTAGAATCAAGTCAACTTTATATTTGGGGACTGAGATGGAAATTTTGAGCTGTCATATTTTAGTGGAAAACTACCTATTTTCTAAGATAAACATGCTTCCTCCTGATATATCCTTTCTGTAAGAAGATAATACAAGTTTCTATATAATTAGCAGTCATTTATAAAACCAGAAAGATCATATTATAAATACTATTGTTAAACTTCTTTTATCTGTATTAAATTACTAACAATATCATCAAAATGAAATAAAATTTTTATTATATCCCTGAAAGGTTTTAAGTTCTTAAATGGCTTTATATTGTTTCTGAGTTTCACGCTTGAAAATATAATTCATTTATTATTGATTTTATTTGTTGCTATTTAACAAGTGAAGCAATACATGGTGATTTATGAAATTAATTTCATGCAGTATTAGGATATAGATAATATTCTACCTCCATTCTGAAAGCTGTGGATGAATCCAGTGCCTCATACCTGTTTAGTAAGTGCTGTGTACTCAGCCACACCCCAAAAGCCTATCGTGTTATTATTTACCATTAAAATTAAAACATCAGCTTATACATTTGTGTTTGCTGCCTCTTGTATCTATTGAGTTTACTGATATTAAATGATGTCAATTATTTGCATATTGAAGTTTTAAGAATAATGCAAAAACATACTTTCACAATAAAAACACTGGCCTCCAAGCCTAGCTAAAATTAATAAACTTGTAATTAATATAAGCTCAAAAACAGACTGAATATAAATTATAAAAAAGAGACAAAAACATATAAAACAATTTAAAGTACTGTATATTAAGCTTTTTAAAAACTTGTCACAATATGTGAATACGTGCAATAAATGCTAACATTGAAAAGGCCTGCTTAATCTGAGTAAGCAATTCTGTTCACACCTCTGTTTAAACTGCAACACTTCATGCAGCACATACTTCAGGATATGTTTTATGGTTTCTACAACTGAATAGTTAAATTGTATAGGAATAAAATATCAGCGTGCTACTTTATAGCAATAATACAAAGAAATATTAGAAGTAGTTCTTTCCAAATTCTCCTCTATTCTTTTATGAATGAACAAGAATAACGAAAGCCTGGATATATCCTTGAAGTTTCCTGGATGGGTTCGATGAAGGAAATATTTACTCTAGCATGCAAAAAGCTGAAGCATGCATTTATTTTTGAATAAACACAGTGAAAATGGGTTAGAGATTTCTTCACTGATAATTTGTAACAGAGTGATAAAGATACAAACATATAACAATAATAACAGTTACCAAGGCTTAAATGTGAAAAAAAAAAACCCACACCTTTAATAAATTAGATAAAGGTAAATCATGAATATCAATGAGTTGAACACAAGGCATGATGTGATGAGCTGTAGAAGGGGTGAAATATGAATGGAATATAATTAAGTACAATTTTCTTGCAACTTCAATTTTTAAATAAAATGTAGGAGGCAGATTCAAGGCTTAGAAGCATTTGGCCACCAAAAATAGAAACAGTAAAAATGAAAAATCAAGTTTTCATGAACCAGGAAATGTTAAGGAAATCACAAAAGATAATGAACAACCAGTAAAAACAAACCTTAGCATTTTAGCTATAATCGCGCCTCAGATAAACCTTATTGGCTACTACACTGCCACTGCGCAAAACTAACCTTAGCATTTTAAATCAAAAACTGTGGAAACATAAAATTTTAAAGTAATAGAAATTAAATGTTTCGGCGAGAGTTTACTTTGTAGTATTCTAAAATACAAAATAAATTTAAAGAGAAATTCCAAGCTTTACATGGTGGTGTAGGTTTTTTTCTGTTCCCCTCTCCCATCCTAATGGAACCCTGGAGTCCTAACCCCCAATACCTCAGAATGTGACCTTGTGAACTGATAGAGTAACTTAGAGTTACTTGGATAAAATAGAGGGACTGTGCAGTAGAATAGTCCCCTGATCTAATAGGGCTGATATTGTAATAAAGAGGTGAAATTTAAACGTAAACACACAAACACATAGATTTTATCATGAAAAGATGAATGTATACATTCATAAGCTGTTAACCTTATATTTGTTTCCTTAATTAGGGTTTATCTGTGTTAAACGTTGTCAGTAATATATATGTTTTTGAAGCTTGAAAGCACAATTCCATTGACTATTGATTTTGTCTTAAACTATTTAACAAGCAGTGGGATACATGGAGACATGAGGAATTAATGAAGTGAAATGGATTGTTCTAACCCAGTCCTCAGAATGAGCAATCACCAGCAACAACCTTGATTTAAGACATTAACTTTCCTTACTGTAACATAAGATTATCTTCTTGATTTAAAGTGGCTCAAATTTCAGGGCTTTGAATGACAACCCTACTATACATGAAGTATTAATAGACTCAAGTGATGACTGTACTCACCGTTGATGTTCACATCTAAACAGTAAATCAGCTGGAACAAGATGTCAAAGTATAAAACACACATGAACAGAGGGGACACAAATAACAGAGAGAGAGAAAGAGAAAAGGAGAATGGCAAGGAGAGTAAGAGTGATATAGTTCTTGGTATCAATAAACTGGCTTACTATTGCGGGCACAGAAGATGAAATTCTAATTCTGTAGGGCATATTACCAGCTTGGAACCTCACATAAGAGTTAAAGTTGCAACCTTCAGCCAAAGGTAATAGGAATAATCAGGTACAATTTGTGTTACACTTTTCTTTCCAGTGTGGGTATAGAATACAGGAATTCATGTATATTAAGCAAAAATTATTCTATTGAGGGTCACACCCAGACCTCTGTTGCAGTCTTTAATTAGAGTTTATCTTTCTCTTTGAAATCTTGGTTTTGGTCTTAGGCCTTTAACTGATTAAATGAAATACACATATTAAAAGTACTTTCTTTAAATTAAGCTTAGTGTAAACATTAATAATATGCATGACTTACCAATGGATTTTATGATTAGCTATGTTTGAAAGCTTATAGATTTAAAAAACTATACATCTGGGATTGTTCTGTAGAAAGCATAAAGGGCTTGGCCAAAATCCAAAACCAAAATGTAGCAGTGTGCTAGATAGAAAGGTTTTAATGGTATTACTTTTTTCCTTAACACATTTTAAACGTTTATCTTTCAACCTCCCTTTCACAGACAACTTGTGATGTTAGGTCCTTGTTTTAGGGGATTCCTCTTGTATCACATGGACTCTTTCTCTGTTTTTCCACTACTTATTTAGGAATTTACTTTCTTGCATCTTTTAATATATTTGTTAAGTGACTTCTCTTCTTCTAACTAATAAATTTATTTCTAATTTCTTCATTAACAAAAATTAAGTAATGATAAGTTAACTTTGTGAGAAAATTGTATTTGGAATAAGAAAAAAATCATTTGTATGAATTTGACTTAGAGATCTGTGAATCTTTTGTTTCTGAATACCAACCTCAATAACTTTAACTAACTTTAAGTATATCTAACAATCTGGTATCCTACTGGTTTTCATTGTTCAGTTCCTAGAATAGGTCAAATTTGAGAACTGATAGTTGCCTATCTGTTCAGAGTACAGTACAAATTCCTTAGATATGGGAAATATGTTACAATACTTTCAGATTATGCAGGAAACCATGGGATAGTACTGAATCTCATACACAGACAATTTTGTTTGTACCTATACATAATTGATTACATTTTACATCCGAAACATTCCCTCAAAATCTCACATGTTTACAGCGGGACTTTTGAAAGTTGTTGGATCATGGGCATACGATAGAGTCAGGTGGACTGATATTCTCTGGTGGATTCATAGCTGTATGTGCTATTAGGCTGTGAAGCTTGACTCAACAAAGGAGGTTCACCAGGGAAGTGGCCCACATGAAAGGATATGTTCTTCTTCCTGGTTACTCCTTTATATCTTTCTTCCTGCTGGGTGCCATTGTTTGAGTACCTCTCCTTTGCCAACTCTTCTACCTAGCAGATTTTACTCTGGATTCATTTGAACATAGACTGAATCCTCAAAACCAGGAGCCAAAGAATTATCTGCTCCTTTCAGTTGTAAGTGTCAGGTATTTGGTCTGAACAATGAGAAAGAAAATAAAAACAATTCTGATAAACTTTAATTTATAAATTATGCAAAATAGTGATATAATAGCAGAAAATTATAACAATGTACTGTGATAGAACTCACATGAATATGACCTTTTCCTTCTGCAAAATAACTTGTACTGTACTCACCCATTCTTATTATATAATGATGGGAGATGATATAAATTTTATGCAATGAATCAAAGTGAAATAAAAGTAGTACACTTCTAATGAATTACTTGTCTGCTGATAAAGAGTTACTTTGACACAAATACAGCAGTATCCTTGACTGATCTTACTGAGAAGACTAGAAATAGTGGGTAGTGTAGGCAGCATAGATGTGCTGCACAAAGTGATTCATATTCCAGATAAGACAGAGAAGGATAATGTGCAATTTTTGTATAATACTGGAATGACATGTAACTTAATACTTAGGAATTGTTTAATTTTTGAATATTTATTTAATATTTTCATTCAAAGTTGAATGTGGTTTTCTAAATTCACAAAAAGCAAACTGAAAAGTAGAAAAACTATCCCCTTCTCCAAAGCATTATTGACTTCATTTTTTCCAAAAATAATGGTAAAAAGTTGGGCCACTGATCTCTTCATTATGCTTCCAATATAATATTCTTCTTAAGAATTAGTTGTCATGAAGGTTTGTTACACAACACAAAAAACTGATTTCACAGAATATTATCTCAGAGACAGGCATTGCTCATGTCTTCATCATTAAGTCATCTATATATACTTCTATCTATAGTTCTATTGTTACTTCTTCTGGTATAAAAACACTTTTATTCTTGGGAAATGCCCATCCATTTAGTGCTCAGAATCCAGTGCTAGAACAGTCATTGATATTCTGCCTGTGTATGTCTAAGTCCATCTGATAATAACACCTTCCCATTGTCAGTGTTAGAATAATCACATTAATGTAGTTTGTATAATCAGAACATTTGCCCTTTCTTTTTAAAGTCCTTGTATCATCTCCCTTTCTTTCAGCAAACCTAAAGCAGTGTATTCTGTCATTAACCTGACCTTTAGAAACCAGTCCTGAAAAGACTTTTTAATCATCATGATGTCCTTCTCTATAGCATTGTCCTGGCTGTGTTGGTGAATAGTGTCTTCATTGGACATCTTATGTAACAAAATCATCTAATGAGTTGTTGAGCTATGTATTCAATTTCTATTCATTCCAGAATGTCCACGGGAAAATGAAGAGCTTGAGTAAGGAAATACTGCATCAAAATTTGGTTACTGATACAGAAGATGGGAAAATTCATTATAGTGTTTAATAAGTCTAGAATAATGAATCTAGAACAAGAAGAAATTAATTAGTCTAGAATAAGAAAAAAAATTTACTTAATCTAACCAAACATTCTTTATCCTTCTCTGTTAGTTTTCTAAGACTGCCACAAAATAATACCATAGACTGAGTGACTTAAAAAATAAAAAAAAATATTTTCTTGCAATTATAGAGTTGAAAGTCCAACGTTAAAACTTAGGGAAATTTAATTTCCTCTGAAAGTCATTAAAGAAGAATCTGCTTTAGACTTTCTTCATTTTGTCTTCATATGTCAACCTTCTTGCTTTTTTTTCACTTAATGGCACCCTTCTGCACCAATGAGTATGATATCTCTTTTTTTTGTTTGTTTTTAAATATCCAGTCTTTTAAGCAGTACAATGGATTAAAGACTACCTAAAATGTTCAATATATTTCACAATTCCTGGAAACTAAGAAGAAATATATCCCAGTTAAGAGATTTTTTACATTCTTCCCTAGGCTGCTATTTAGTTGTTAAGTGTCTTTAGAAATAAATGAATTAATATATAATAAATACAAAGGATATTAATTTTAGAACTGACAAAGTAAATCTGTTACTAGAATAAATACTTTAATGAATAATTCCTTAAGCTTCTTTCAATCATTAAAAAATGTAGAAAATTTGAACAGAAGACTAATTCAGAGAGGAAAATCTTCTTTAAAAACAGAGCAGTGCACACTGAGAAGTAAATACACTTTTTAATATTATGGTTTTTGATGCATAAAGTGGGATGATATTTATTACTCAATAGTTTTATTAAGAATTCTAAATTGCAGAATGTTGCTAAAGTTCAAAAAATAGCTACTCAAACTCATAATTGTGTTTTTATTATAAAATTGAAAGAGTTGTTATGGTTCAGATCAAGAATTATCTCAGGATCTCTCTCAGAGGTGAGGATTTTAGAAGTTGATTTTATCATGGTGATCCTATGATTATCAGTTAATTCCTACATTAATGAGTTCAAAAGCTGAATGTGCTGTTGGAGGGGGCACTTGTTAGAGGTAGGTTGTTAGCATGACTTGGAAGATTATCTCCTCTCCAACACTTCCCTTCTTTCTCTGATTCCAAGAAGCTTTTCACCTGCCATGCCCTGTGCAAGACAATTTTTTTCTTAGAGCCAGCTGAGTGTAAACTGAATACATGACACAAAATCATCCACCTGTAATTTGTAGGTGTCAGTTTTTTTTCATACACAATGATAAGAAGTGAGTAAGAAAAAATTTGGTAGGGAAATGTGAAGTCTTTGCTACAATTACCTGATCATGAGGTTTAAAATACTTTGAAATTAGTTTGTAAAATGAAATTTGAAAACACTTACTGATTCCAGGTAGTAAAGCTCTAGAACCCTGTAAAACAACTTGACGGGAAATTCTGAACAGAGTTCACAAGACCAAAATACTGACAGAAAGGTGGTTTATAAAGCTCAGGCTTTGGGGCCCCAACCTCTGCCTTCAAAGACAGAAGCACAGGACACCATGGGTATTCTGGGCCCTGCCTGTGCCCTGAGCTGAGTGGGGATACTGGATCAGGCAGTCCATGATCATGGCACCATTTCGATCCACATCTGGATCCTACATGCACCTTTGGCTACTTTGGGACACTGGACCAAGTGGTCCATGGTCTGCTGCCATCTCAGTTCATGCCTGAGACTTGAGGGAACTTGGTACATTCCACAAATGGCCTCGTGACCCTGGACTGAGCAGCCCATCTCCATAGTCACTGAGGGGCAAGTCTGATCCCCGGAAAAACTAGGGATGCGAGGCACCTTTGGTGAGCTTCCAGGGAGGACTGAGACTGTGTGTTTTGCCTTCAGTATCAAAAATGACAAGACAAAGGACCAAGATACAATCTTAGAACACCACCCCAATCAGAACAAGTCCAGGAGACCTTGACATATGAGAACTTGGTAATCACACACCTGAAATTTCTGAAATGATTGTAACAGAAGTTAAGAAACAACTCCATCAGGCCATAGAAGAAATCAGATCAGAAATAATCTTTCAGGTAAGAAATGAAATGAAAACAATAATGAAAGAATTGCTCAGCACATCTAAAGAGGACATATATTAAAAAAATAGATGAGCATAGAAAATGGATGCAAATCTTAAATGAACACTATAAGAAAGGACAAAAAGGCATGAAACAGATTCAAAGAGATATCCAGGAAATCAAAACTTTCATCTAAAGTTGGCAAAATGGCTTGAGTGAAACCAAAGATAGAATTTCAGATCTTGAAGCAGTACTGCAGCTAACAATCATGAAAGGAAGGATTTCTTAAAATTAACAAGGAACCAGGAAAAATCAATTCAAGAACTGCAAGATGAGACAAGGAGAAATAATGTAGGATTCATAGGTGTCAACGAAACAGCAGGAGGCAACTCAAATGACATAAAAAGAATATTTGCAGAAATAATAGCAGAAAAGTTCCCAAGCATGGAAAAAGAATCTGATGCACAGGGAAGTGAATGATAGAGAACTCCAACTTGGCATACCAAAATAAAACTATGGCTAGACATATAATAATCAAGATAACAGATATCCAGCAAAAGAACAGACTCTTAAAAGCCATTAGATAGAAGAAACAGATCACCTCTAAAGGAAAGTCCATCAGAATCACAGGATATTTCTCAACACAAACCAAACAGTCAAGAAGTTGGAGTGAAGTATTCCAGGTCAAGAGACAAAACAGCTTCCAACCAAGACTGATGTATCCTGCCAAATTATTCTTCAAATTTAATGGAAAAATAAAATATTTCCATGACAAAGAACAACTCCAAAAATTCATGAGCACTGAAACAACTCTAAGGGGCTGGGGATTTATGTCAGGGGCACAGTGCTTACCTGGCAAGCACGAGGTCGTAAGTTCGATTCCCAATACCGGGAAAAAAAAGAAAAACAACTCTACAAAGAGTACTAAAAGATATTCTAGACAGAGCTAAAAATGACCACAATTTCAAGAAGACTAATAGAAAGGAACCCTAAAACAGAGCAGGCATTTAAATGGACAGAAAATATAGAAAACCAACAGCAAGTAACTATCATGACAAAGATAAGCCAACACATATCAGTTATAACCATTACTGTAAACAGCCTCAATTCACCAATCAAAAGAAAAAGACTGGCAGAGTGGATCAAGAAACAAAATCCAACAATATGCTGCATGCAGGAAACACATTTAACTTAAAAAGCAATTCAAAGACTGAAAGTCAAAGGATGGAAAACAATTCTCCATGCAACAGGAACCCAGAAAAAAACAGGGGCAGGTATTCTATTTACAGACACTGTGAACTTCAAACCAAGAACAATCAAAAGAAATAAAGAAGGTCACTACATACTTGTTAGGAAAAATTTGCATGAGGAAAAGATAACAATCATAAACATGTGTGTACCAAATATGGGAGCACCCAACCATATTATACAAATCTGAATAGATATGATTAACCAAATAACTATTGTAATAGGGGACCTAAACAACCCATTGACAGAAACAGACAGGTCAACTAGACAAAAACTCAGCAAAGAAATAATAGATCTAAATCAAATCTGTGAACAAATTCACTTGGTAGAGTGTTCCACCCCACAACATCAGAATACACATTCCTCTCAGTTGTACTTGGGACATTCTTTAAAATAGACCACATTTTAGCCCATAGCACATACTACTCTCAGTGAAAGGAACTGGAATGATCCTATGCATATTATATGATGGTAGTGCAATAAAATCAGAAATTAATAACAAAAGGAACCACAAAAACTCCATAAACACATGGAAATTAAATAACAACATCATGAACAACAAAAGGGTAACAGAAGAAATGAAACAATACCTACAAAAAAATAAAAATATAAATACACCTTACTGGGATCTGTGAGATGCTCTGAGAGCACTGCTCAGAGGGAAATTCATAGCAGTGAACTCACACATCAGGAAAATAAAAAGAGAAAAAATAAATAGCTTAATGCTGCACCTCAGACTTTTAGAAAAGGAAAAACAAAACCCAAAGCTCAAAGAATTGGAGGAAATTATAAAGATATTGGCAGAAATTAATGCAAGTGAGAAGAGTAAACAGTACAAAAATTTAATGAATTAAAGTTATTTCTTTTAAATAAGAGATAAAATTGATAAAGCCCAGCCAACCTTATAAGAAAAACTCTCAAATTCATGCAATAAGGAATAGAGAGGGTGAAATCACTACAGATAATATAGAAATTCAAAAGATCATCAATACCTACTTTGAAAATTTTTACTACTATATGACACAAAATTCAGAAGAACAGGACAGATTCCTAGATATGTACAAATTACCAAGGTTGAAACAAGAAGGTATAAAAATCCTGAACAAGCCAACATCAATTAATAGATTGAAAACATGATTAAAAACTTACCAACAAAGAAAATCCCAGGTCTTGATGGATTTACAGTGTAATTATACAAGAAATTGAGAAAAGATTTAAGGCCAATACTCCTCAAACTCTTCAATGAAATTGAACAAAAGGCAATTCTCCTTAACTTATTTCTGGAGGCAAGTATTATACTGATACCAAAAACCAAGAAAGACCCAATCAAGATAGAGAACTACAGACCAATCTCCCTAATGAACATAGATGCAAAGATACCCAGTAAAACACTAGAAAATACAATGCAGCAAATCATGAAGAAAATCATACACTGAAAAAGTGCAATTCTTCCCAGGAATGCAGGGATGGTTCAATATATGCAAATCAAAAATGTTATACACCGTATCAATAGAGACAAAGAAAAAAACCACATGATCATCTCAATAGATGCAGAAAAAATCTTTTGACAAAGTCCAACATTCTTTCATTGTAGAAACCTTACAGAAAATAAGAATAGATGGTCTTTACCTCAATCTGATAAAAGCCATCTATGACAAACTATGTCAAGGTCAAAGTAAATGGACAAAAACTGAAACCTTTCATTTAAAATCAGGAACAAGGCAAGGCCACTCTTACCACTCCTATTCAACATAGTTCTGGAAACACTACCAGAGCAATTAGACAAGAGAGAAGATTTAAAAGGAATTAATACAGGAAAGATGCAAGTGAAATTATCATTATTTACAGATGACATGATACAGTACATGGAAGACCCCAAAAACTCCACCATAAGACTCCCAGAATTAATACACAAGTTCAGTAGTGTAGATGGATACAAAGTCAATGCTCAAAAATAAATACCATTCCTATACACAAACAACAAACACACTGAGAGAGAAATTACCTTTCAACACAGCATCCAAAAAAATTGAAATATTTAAGAACCAATCAAAAAAAAAGTAAAAGTTCTGTACAGTGAAAACTACAATAGTCTGAGAAAAGAGATTGAAGAGAATTTCAGTAAATGGAAAAATGTTCTTTGCTCATGGATCGGAAGAACCACCATTTTGAAAATGGCTAGACTACCAAATTTGTTGTACAGAATCAATGCAATTCCAATTAACATACCATTAGCCTATCTCACAGATCTAGAGAAGATTTTTCTAAAATTCATCTGGAACCAGAAAAGACCCATAATAGCGAAAACAATTCTGTGAAACAAAGACAAGTCAGGTGGAATCACAATTCCTGATTTGAAATTATACTATGAAGCTACTGTGATAAAATCAATATGGTATTGGCAAAAAACAGACCTGAGGATCAATGGAATAGACTGGAAGAAACAGCCACAATCACGACACACTAAACCACCTGATCTTTGACAAACAGGTCAAACAAGTTCACTGGAAGAAAGATAGCCTCTTTAATAAATGGTACTGGAATAACTGGCTCACCACATGCCAAAGACTGAAACTAGACCCATGTCTATCACCACGCACCATACTCAAGTCAAAATGGATCACAGATCTAAATATTAAAACAGAAACACTAAATCTACTGGAAGAGAAAATCTTGACGACATAGGGGTAGGTGGAGAGTTCATAAACAAAAACCAAACTGCACAAGAAATTCTTCAAGGAATCAACAGCTGATCTCATTTTATTGTACAGTTTTTATACATCTAAAGAAATCACAAGCAGAGTAAAAAGAAACCCCACAAATTGGGAAAAATTTTAGCAGGCTGCCCCTTGGACAAAGGACTTCTATCTAGAACACAGAGAGATTTTAAAAATTCAGACCTCCAAATTCAAAGATCCAATTTAAAAATGGGAATCTGAGATGAATATACACTTCTCAGATGAAGAAATACAAATGGCAAATAAATACATGAGAAAATGTTCGACATAATTAGTCATTTGAGAAATGCAAATTAAAACAACACTGAGATTTCATCTCACCCCTCAAAGAATGGCTATCATCAATAAATCAACGAATAACAAATGCTTTAGGGGCTGTGGGGAAAAAGAAACACTTCTCTACTGTTTGTAGGAGTGTAGAGTGGTGAAACTACTGTGGAAATAGTTTGGAGATTCCTCAGTAAACTAGGACTAGAGGTCCCATTCAATCCAGCTATTTCTCTTCTGGGTATTTTTCCAGAAGAACTGGAAACATCGTAACACAGTGATATATGTGCACCCACGTTTATAACAGCACAATTTGTAATATCTAAATTGTGGAAGCAAACCAAATGCCCATCCACTGAAGAATAGATAAAAAAGTTGAGGTATTTTTATATAATAGAATATTACTCAGCTGTAAAGAAAGATGAACTCAGGGATTTTATAGGTAAATGGTCACAATTAGAGACCTTACACATAATTGAAAAAAATTAGACCAGTACGTGTAAACACTATTTTGTCTCACTAGTATAAGACACCAAAACAGTGAATAAAATCTAAAACGTACAATAGATATTATGAAAGCAAAAGAAATTACTGAAAAGTAGGGAATAAGTGCTCCATGGGCAGTTGGTTCAGTGAACATATGCATAGTGCTGTGGAGGAAAATTTGTCTACACTTTACTCCTGTCCTGAGACTTTGTGGGAAACTGAGATTACAGTGGATTGATTAATCTGTTAGAAAATATTTCAAGTCAACTTAATGTTCAGGCTTTCAGAATGTGCCATGCATACAGATGACAGCTTTCATTCAGATTTACAGTGAGAAACAAGAGCAAAAAGCCCATTTGGAAAGTTCTTAGTTTCAGCAGATAGAAGGTGTCTATAAAGTTGGAGCATAAGAGCACTGTTACAGAAAACACTAACATTAAAAGAAGATAAGTATATTACATCAGGACAACAGGAACAATGTTTTGAGGGCATCTCAGTAATCAACAGGATTCCATTGTTTGCAGGTTTCCAGGCTCAAAGGTGCACAAATTAGATATTATGCTTTGAGAAGAATATCTCATGACACCTTGCTTCAGAAGAACTTCGTAGAGAATTGGTTCCCCATTATTCTTTGCACATCCAGGTATGTGAAGGCTTTGGTATGCATGCTTAAAGGAAGACTGTCGACTGCTCAAATGACTGGTTTAACTTGATGTCATTCATATTGTGCTGGTTTTATGGACAAGAAGAATGCAAGACTAGTGGAACATGAAGAATTCCATCCAGAGTTAGGAAGGTCTGCAGAAGGTCAGACAGTGGGTCCCCAAGTGGGCAGTTCATGTTAGAGTTAGGTAATAAATCCTGAGTTTGCACTTGTGTTTGTTTGTGTGTATTTACACATATGCATAGAAAGAGACCAGACAGTGTGAGGAAGACTGAAAAGTTCCTAAATTCTTCAAGATTTGACTGCTAGAAGACATGTTAAGTGATTGATATTACACTTTGTATATTTGTGTATTTTAAATGACTGTATCTATATTATTCTTGGCAATTATTGCCTTTGCTTTCTAGAGATTTATTGCATAGAAAAACATCATAGCAGGAATCCAAAATTTTTTCTACTTTATTTCACAACTACATTGTAATTAGCCTAGAAAACAATTCTTAATTCCTGGGTTCACAAAGCATATGAACTACTGTGGCAAAAGCAATAATCAATGACATTCCCATATTTTTATTTAATGTGTCAATTAAACTGAAGAAAAAAACCTGCAAAATCTTATTCACATTTGCTGCAAAGAGTGACAGAGGTATTATAAGTAATTGTTCCCCAGATGGTTTTGGACATTTTTATTTTGTTCAAGCCAAAGCAAATATTGTTGATTGGTTTGGCACATAAAATCACACATAAAGAAAATGAAGAATATAGAAGCTGAACATATTTTTGATCCTGAAATCCATTTTTATGTCACAAAATAATGTATTATTATGGTTTAAGTCCACATGCTTACCTCTGAAAATCAATATAAAGAAAATTGATGTGAATCAAACAGCTGTTTGGAGATTGTAGCAAGAAATTTAAACCTGATTTTATCATGCCATTTTGAGATAGAACAGAGGAAATTTAATCTATTTGAATAGATTTATCAGCTTGATTAATTACAGAAGACATGATCTTCAAAATTTTATGTAAGAGCCATCTCATATTTAATAAAATGTGTTCCCCAATTATTTTTGTGTTCTACAATTTTACATTTTTAGAGATATTCTTGTTACAAAATGTTATTGCTTATATTATCTATGCAATTTACATCTGTCTCACATTTCAAATATTTTTATATCCTTATTTGAATTTTATATATTTTTCATTGCTAATAAAATTGATTAATGTCATATATATACATATCAATTTCCTAAGATCACGGTAATTATGAATCACAAACATATAGCAACCAAAAATTAAAAATTATGAAAATACACAAAATTTAGCTAACTTTTACCACATTTTTTTAAAAAGTTAGAACATGCCTTAAAGTTCTTGACATTCATCCATACTACTTTCTCTAAATCCCATGGCTTAATAATAAATAAATTATCTTCATGAAATTTCAGTTCAAAATATGAGGTTGCAAGTATATTGAAAATCAATTAATGTATTTATCCATTATTAATGTATGTACAATGAAAAATAACATGTCAAATTACTTTTTCACTGTAAATAACTTTGTCAATAACATTTTTGGAATGAAGAAATAGAAAAATCCTCAAAGATTTTTCATAATATCATCAGCTGCATAAATATTTTCCACGCACTAATGACAGTAGGTTTAAATAGCTGCATGTGTTTGGTTGTAATAAATTGTTCTAGTGCATAAATATTATAAACCGTTATTTTCTTCTTTTAGAATAATTGCGTTGTTTCTGGAGTAGGTATTTTTAAACACATTTTTATGCACACTCATCAAAAACTTTCATAATTAAATTTGACAATTTCAAAGTTTACCAATAATGAATGAAAGTTAAGTTCTTGCACATTCTTTAACAAATAATGAATGTATTCATTTATTCCATTATTGTTACTGTGTCTATATTTCCTTTTATTTTATTCTGAATATGGCTGAATAATGACCATAAATAATTTTATATATGCATTGATATTTTAGATGTCTTCTTTGCTTGAAATAATTATTACAATTATGGATAATTTTTCAACTTTTTATACCTCTTTTTTTCATCTATAATTGAAAAGGTTGTAACATCTTCCTGGTTATTTACTTTAAATAGATTTGATGTGGATATTCTTAATGTTTTTAGAAGAAAAGGTTCTTAACACGTCAGTCCTTAATTTTATATTTAATTGAAGTATATTATTTAATTTAAAAGCATTCAGTAATTGAGTTTCACTTTTTTATTTCTGGATTTACTTTATTATTATAATATGGTTTAATTTTCTAATTTTTTTGAAATTTTTTATAACTCAGCATATGTTCTATTCATGTGTATTTCTTCCTATAAAGTTGAAACTAGTTTCTATTATTCATCTGCTTAATTTTGTACAAAGATAATCAAGGTATGTTCAAGAAATGTTAATTATGCTGGTAATTGGAGATAGAATATATATATGTAAAATAAATGTGAGCATTAGAAGTGCTTGTAATGTGAAGGTGAATTGATTAGTAGTATAAATAGCAGACCAGAACCTTCTACTTTCATCCATTTTTAAGAACAAATTTAATGTATAGATTTTGTAGCAAAGATCCTGTTATTTTAAATGTCCTCACTACAAAGAAAATAAATTTATGATGATAACCATTAATGTTAGTCTAATCATTAATAAACCTATTGTTTGGGTTATATTATTGCACACATTTTTCATCTTGGTCTTATTCAAGATTTTAACAATTTTAAAACTAACGCTTATTTCCACAATCATCTGAGGATAACTTCCATATGAATTCTACAACTTAACATTCTTGGGCATGTGGAGATTTAAGAGAGTAATTCACTGATTGTTTTCTCATTGCATTGTCTTTTTAGTAGAGAATACCTTTCCTCTATCTTCAAAGTAACAAATAAATGACTATTTTCTCAAAGAGATGGAAGGAAATAAAATCTATGATCTTTTACTTAGTATAGTGAAATAGGACTCATATGTAGATATGCTAAAATTCTGTTAGAGTGTACTAACATAGCATTTAAAATACTGTGCTTGAGTGTATTATGAAGTGTTCAGACATCATTGAGAATTTACAAAAGATTGCTATTTTGATATTATGCTATAATTTGTAATTAGAATTTCTTTTATTCGTAGAAATGGTCACCATTGTGGTTCTCAAGCTGCAGCAAAAATGCACTCATTCACTTAAGTACATGTTCAGGCCTTATTATATGCAAAATATTGTGATAATTAAGAAAAGTTTTTGGCTGTTATCTTAACCTAGACATAGAAAAGGTAATTTTATTCAAATACAAAGTTTGTTGCTCTAGTAGTGGAATGGAAACATATATCAATGAAAATTTCTTTAATTTATTAGGTGCTTAATACTATTCTGCAAATTATCCCTAAATTTAGTCACTAAAATAGTGGACAGTTATTATTAGTTTTTTTTTTTTATCAAACCCAGCAATTCTTATGAATAGTTATGCTCAGAATAACAGACAAATTGCAATTAACACAAAGCCAGGTCTTCATTTATTTAAAATTGTGAATGTTGCTGAAATACGCGTGCTCAAAATCGGTTACTGATATGTTCATTGACTGCTTGCTTCTATTCACTACTGATTGCTATTTTTTTATCAACTGGGCTCTTCATCGTGCTGTTTTCTTTCATTAAAGTGCCAACAGTCCTTCATCAAAATGTTTGGAAAGAGGGGAATATGTCTTTTAAAGTGTAGCTCTACAGTAACATATGTCATTCCTATATATTCTATGTGTCATGGTCTCTAACCCTAACATAGAGAAGGGGACGGGAGAGGTATGTGACTACCACATCACGGATTCATTGACAATCAGCTTGGAGGTTGTTTTGTGTGGAATTATTCCTCCTACAAATAAATAAGACTTTCTGTTTCTTGGTGCCAAAGAACTCATTATTTATAAAATATTCACTATTTGTAAGATATAAAAGACTACTCTTGATTATGTGTTTCTTATTGGGCCTTACTTACTTTTCAAATAGTTACAATTTAATGATATACTCTGTATGCTTTCCAGATTCTGATGCATGATAGATATGGAAACAATGATAATAATAATAATTCCTACTTTAAAGTAGAAACTGAAACACGTTTAGTGTTATATTATTTGTGTGTGGTACAATTAAAGAAAGTAAACACAGTAACATTATTTTTTTACTTAGAAATTTACTAAACTCATCATACCAATTGGTATTTACTCTTTCTATAAACCACTTCTTATATCTGGAATTATCAGTTTAAATTTCTTTCCACTTCTACCATCACAAAAATGTTCTGTATTTATCCTTATTTAGCATTGTTTTCCCTGATTCCCAAAAGTGTGATGCGGTTTTTCTGTGCTTGGCTCATGGCATTTCACACATTACCAATGATTTTGTTGTATTTCTCCCATATTAGTAAAGTATAGCACAAAATATCAACTCTTTTTTTGTCTTTCAATACAAGGAATGATACACAGTGTGTGGATACTATGTACTTACTGAATTTTTGAAGTTATTGGAAAATGTAACAGTAAAATGGCCCCATGAGAGTGGCAGTTTATGAAAAGATTTCACATGAAATATAGAAGAAAACAAAATGTAAATGTAAGAAAGCAGAAAGGTAATTATAATAATACTATTATAAATAAGATGTTTTACTATTTTCAAGTAATAGACATTGTTCAAGCAAAAATTAAACATTATCCCTTTTGGCTTTACCTCTGCCCCATAGAATACAGGACATTATTGTGACTATGGTACAGATGATAAAACTGAGATAATTTCTGCATTGTAGAATGGATTACATTATGCAGAAATTGTAGCCAGCCGAGTGTAGTGGCACACACTGTAATCCCAGCACTCAGGAGACTGAAGTAGGAGGGTCGTTGTGAGTTCGAGACCAACCTGGGGTATAAAATGAGCTCAAGGCCAGCCTGAACTGCAGAGCAAGACCCTGTCTCAAAAAGACCAAAGGAAAAAAAAAAAGAAAAGAAAAGAAATTGTAAGAAAGACAAAAGCACTTTATCAGCCTAAATTTCATGTATACCACACACCTATACATAAGCACTCACAAAGAATATATACATATTTCATTGTACTACAGGGAAATAACGTCAGATACAACATTATTAGAGAAACTTTTACCTCAGGATTTTATAAATCTAGAAGTGAACAACAAGAAAAGATGCTATATAAAAGAGTATATGAATATATTAAATTAAATCATAATATATACTATATATATACTTTATATACTATAAGAAAGTAGATATTACTTGAGATCATATGGCAAGGCTTGTATAGGAGGAACTGTTCTCTCTATTCTGGATCCATTTGCCTCCATTATAATCCAACTAGTCATTAATCTGAAACTTCTCTCTCCAAAGAGAAAACTTGTACTCCTAGATCTATGAAAATCTGGACTGTTCAAGATAAATTATTTTTGGAAAGAAATTTTAGTGGTGAATTCTTAGTACCATTTCTGTTTAGATATCATTATTCAAACTGACAAAAGAAACTGTAATTAATTTCAATTGTTTTGTTTTCTATTTTTACCCAATAACAATTCTCATAATAGGTTTCTAATTTCAAACACCTTTTACAGTTATATTATGCTTATGTTTTATACCATGAGTAAAATTTTTTATTTTTTAATGGAAATGATATACTCCACTTTATCAAGGTAAATTAGTACAATATCAAATATGGAATTTCTTAATAATGTCCTGCTTATATGATGTATCAACCCATTTATTATAATAATGAATTTTATACAGGAAAATTCAAATACTAAGAACAGAAAAGATTAAATCTGATTTCTGCACTCTCAAGATACAGAAAATGAAAGTTATTAATGACATTTGAACTCCTTCTACACTGTCTCTCAGTTCTAAGTTATATGCTGGTAATACTAAAACATCCTATGCCTTAAAAGTGAGTCTCTTACAAGATTCATGGACTTTGCTAGTGCTCCTTTCACCTTTAAGACTCTTTCAAATATGGTTCATATCAAATGTGACACAAAATCATTATGGAGTAACCTTGTTTCATGGGAAGTGAATGGGTGGTCTCTGTTAAGTGTTCCACGTAGCTGACTATATTATAACCACCTCCATGGCTTAGTTCAACACTGAAGTCAAAGGTTGAGTCTGGATAAAGATGAAATTCTGTTATATAACTTTAAAGGAAAATCAAATACTCCTCGCTTAAAGTAATATTTTCATCAGACCCCTCATTGTAATTTAACTGCCTATTTTTATCATAGTTGTCACTACCTGTTTTACTACAATAATTCATGAATATTTTCAAATATACTTCTTGACAGTTGGAACATTAATTTATTCATCTTTGCATTGCCACAGTACATAGCATAGAAAGTCAAAACATAACAGTAAACCAAAACCAGATTAGACAAAAATTCAACCAAATCTATTAAGTTCAATAAGTGATTGTTTTAAAAGTAGGTGTTCAGATCTACACACATACAAACAAATTTTGGGTGGTAAAGTCAGTCAATATCATTAAACTATTTTTTACAGGTTAAAGAAGACAAACTTCATCCAGAAAACTAGCATCAGTAGAACTCATATGACGATATTTAGTGGCAAAAATCAAATTGATATATGGAAACTTAGACCCAGGGGAATGTATGACAAAATTTTGTAATCTAGTATGTAAGAAGGACATGTTGAATTCTCATATATAATTGAGATACTGTCCTCATGTGAATTTTCTTCTTTTGGGTGTCCACAGTTCAGCTATTAAGGGCTTTCAACTAATTGAAGAAGGACTACGTAAAATACCTGAGACAGTCACCACCAGACACAACTGAATTTTCATAACGTGAAAAAAATACCTTCACATCACAGCCTATTATCAGGCTTGAAAAACAGGAGGTTATATCAAAGCCAAGCTGATACATATGACTGATTATAACACAGGTCATTGACAACAGGGGTGGTGCTCTTTATGACAAATCAGAACACATTAAAAAATATAAACAAAGTATTTTCAACTGACATAACTGATCTGAATGCCAAATCACATGTATAATCTTTAAATATCTCTTCCTCCTAACATATTACCCCTTGTTAACCAGATTTCAAGGTGAGGATCCACTTAACGATGCTGTTATATTACGCTGAATTGTCATGCTGCAAGTTGGAAGATCTATGGGGTCACACTCAATTTGGAGAAGGTAGCTAAAAATTCAAAAGTACTCTCAGAATTTATTCCCCTAATTTTATACAATGATGCACAAATTCAGGAAGCTGTTCTATTTGCAATTTTATTATAGACAGTGTACAAAACACCAATAGATGAGATGCATGAGTTAAAAAGTGGAAAATGCTAAACATGAAACTTCCATTATCCTCAGTGCTGCTTCACTCACCTCACCTCAATGTATAACAGCAAATAATGAATACAGTATGAAGAATATTGCAAACTAGAGAAGGTTACCCATGTTTCAGAACCTAGAGTCTTGTTAATGTTTTATTAAGTATTTATGGTAGATGAATCATCTTCCTTATAACTGAACTCATCTACCACTTCTTTTCCTTTCCCAAAGATCCAACTGATATGCAGTTAAAGCACAACAGTCTAATATGTTTGACGCAAATGGGTACCTCATTATTGTAGACTAACAGGTATCATCTCAGGGACTCATTATGAACAAAACTAGTCCTAACTCAAGGGTTTAGTAGTTGCTTCTCAGGATCCAAGGGACAAATGCTAGATTTCTACTGAGGCTAATGTTCAATTCTATATGACACAAAAGGACGTAAGTTATATGCAGAAGATTGTATAAAACAAGCAAATTTTCAGTGATGATTATCTTTTTTTAACTTAGTGTGTTAATCAGTTTTCCATTGTTATAATAAAAGAACTGTAACAAGATAAAATTTAACAGAAGAAAAGGTTCAGAGTTTTGCAGGATTCTCTTCATGATTGGTTGGCCCTTTGCTTTTGTGCCTATGGTGAGATAACATAACATGGCAAAGGAAGGTTGTAGTCCAAGCTCATAGGCTAAATATAAGAGAAAGAGACTGGTGTTCCATAATCCCTTTCTGGAGCATGCCACAATGACCTGAAACATCCAACTAAAGACTGCATCTGGAAGATTCTATCAACTTTAAATAGTGCAAATCTGACAACCAACCCTTAAACATATGGGCTTTTGGGAAACATTACACAGAAAGGAAGGTGTTTTACTACAAATATTTTTTTTCATTATTTACTCCCTAACCACAATTTTCTTTTTTATTTTTTGAGACAGAGCCTAGCTATGTAGCTCAGACTGGCCTCAAACTCACGGCAGTCCTCCTGCTTCAGCATCCCAAGTTATGGGAATAAAAACATGTACCACCATGACTGGTATATTTTTAAATCTTTAGGTTTTTTGACTTTGTTTTTGTCTTTTTGAGACAGGGTCTCACTATGCAGTTCAACTGGCCTTGAGCTCACTTTGTAGCCAGGCTGGTCTCGAACTCACAACGATCCTCCTGCTTCAGCTTCCTGAGTGTTGGGATTGCAGGTATGAGCCACCATGACTGGAATATTTTTCAGTCTTAATGAAAAATGATTTTACAATTTTAAGCTATCAACTTCAGCTTGAAAATTTTCTTGATGAAAAACAAATATGTGAAAGAGTTGTTTTTATTTTTTTTTCCTTTTAGTGAACAAATATTTAACAGAAATTGCATTCACCAAAATATATTTTCTGTTTCAGTAACACAGCATTACAAAAATTCTATCTATCAGTACATTCACTGTGTATCTACCCTCTTATAATGGGAAATAATCTTACCAAGTATATGCATGCATATCTGTATGTGTGTGTTTGTGTACATGTTATGAATCATATGTGCATACAACCCACCCCAAATCTCATTTGTTGAAGACTTTGCCTCCCCAAATAACTGTATTTGGTGCCTGTTTTTTTCAGAAAATTAGTAAGATTAAAATGTAGGGATAGATTTTGTCAAGATTAGCATCCTTAGAAGAACGAGTGCTTCTCTTCCTCTCTCTGCTTGTGCGCTTGGGTGGAAGGCTGCATGGAAACATAACAGGAAACTGGTCATCCTCAAGTCACGCAAGAAAAGCTAACGATGCATATATTTCAACTTCAGACTTGCAATTTCTAAAGCTGAGTAAATATATTTCTCTGCTTTAAGAAACCCATTTTGTTGGTCAACAAATGCTATTCTTTTGTTTCTTTGTTCATTTTTGGTGTTTATACACTGTGCATTATTATCTTCATAATAGTTACCCAGCGTACAACACATAAACAAAAATGATTCTTTAAAAAATATCCCAAAGAGATAATAACACAAAAACTTTCTTTTAAGTGAACTCCAATAAGTGAGTGGTGCAAATAGAACCCAATAGGATATATACAGAAATATTTTTAAAATATGCAATTGATGATTTGGGGAAATGTATGAACCTTTCCCTATTGCCTGTCTACATATTTCTCTCCTATTTGTTATCTGTTTTTCTCATATTAAAGAAACTGTGTGATGTTTGAGCTTGTGTGCTTGGCTTATTTTACTTCACAGGTTCTCAAACTGCATGCATTGCTGATGAATGCCTGCAGTTTATCTTTCTTTAAGGAAACATAGTAATCAGTTGAATGTAAACACCACATTTCTCTGACCTATTCATCCTAAAATGGACTAATAGCAAGGATAAATGAAATACTCAAAAAAAAATTAGATCCCCTAAATTAAAAGAAGCACTATTGTAACAAATATATAAGATTGTAGAAATGTCTTTGGAGTTAGGCATAGAAGCTGGATGAGATTAGAGGTGCATGGAAAGGAAAGAAAACAATAAAAATATTGCTGGGCAGGGAATATGAGTAAAAATATAGATTTTGAAGCTCTCATTGAGAGACCTCAGAAAGGAAACAAAGGAGGTACAGGGAACATTTCCAACTTTTAGAGAATATAAAACCATAAACAAGATATTGGTAGAAATATTAAAATTGGTGGATATATGGATGACAGAACTGAAATGCTGGTGAAAATGAGACATCCCAGTCATGTGTCAAGTGTAAATTAGAAAAAGTATCCGAAACCAGAGGAAAAGTGTAATTGTTACAAGTTACTAACCACCTGGATAACTTGTTTTATGTTTTGAAAGGTACAACTTTTCAGGTAACGAAAATGAATATGTAACTGAAGACTTTCCTAAGCAACATATTGAAAGAACAGCTTGGTTGCTAGTCATAAAAGGCAGGAGCAAAAAATAAGAAGGAATTGTTATGCAAAAAGGATCCAGAAAATTAAGATATGGAAAATTCCTAGGTTATCTGTATTACAAAAGAATTAGAAGGTATATTCTGAAGGAAAAAAAAAAAAACTTCTATGCCTGCACTATTCATCAACAACAACAAAAAAAGAGCAAGTATGGGGTGAAGAGAGGATATGGGCATCTTAGATTCTAAAGAACAGGACAATACAGCTATGATGAGAATCTATTCTTCTGAAGAAAGAGATGTTGTTTACACCTAGCATGTCCTAGCAAAGGCTTACGTGTTCAGAGGTGAGGCTTTTGTAAGGTGACTTGATAATGGCAGTTCTGTATTCATCAGAAGATTCATGCACTAATGAGTTTAGCTCTTGACTATGCTGCTCTCAGGGGATCCTGGGTGGAGGCTGGTCACTGTGGACATGATCAGGAAGGGGACAACTAATTCTAGAGCTTTTCCCTTTGCTCTCTGATTCCTGGCTGCCAGTGGGTGCAATCTGTCCTTAACCACCTCCTCTGTAATCCTGATTTTGGTTTGGATCCAGCCAATCATGAACTGTAACCTCAAAACAAAATAATCTTCTACTCCTTTATGTTGTGTTTTTCAGGTATTGTGTCCAGTGAAAAAATACAGACAAGATACAAGCTGTGGGTCACTGGTGTGACTATATGTTACCATGTGTATTTTTTGATTTTTTTTTTTTTTGACCATGTGGCTTAGCAGCATTTGGAAATGACTCCTTGCAGGAATTTGAAGTTTTGGAGGTACTGATTAGAGAAGTCTTAGAATGCTGTAAAACCAAGCTGGATGGGAGATTCTGATCAGATGCTGAAAGACCAGAACATTGATAGGAATACAGATGGTAAACACCATGCTTGAGAAATTCCCTTTGAGGACAGGCACTAATTACACTGAAAGTTGGTCTAGAAGCCAACTTTGTAGACCATTTGTACAGAAAATTTATTTACACTTTGCTCATGTCTGGAGATTTCGTGAGAGATCCAATTCAAGGGTGGCAAATGAATTAATCTGGTTTAATTTTGAAAGAGGCCAAAAGCCAGGCTTGGTGGTGCACTGCTGTAATCCCAGCACTTGTGAGGCTGAGGCAGGAGGATCATTACAAGTTTGAGACTAGTCTGGACTACCAAGTGAGCTCAAGTACAGCCTGAACTGTATAGATAGACCCTGTCTCAAAAAGACCAAAAAAAAAGGAAAAAAAAGAAAAGAGGCCAAAATTCATGATGTAGCATAAGTACTTCTGGATGCTTTCAGCCAGATTTAAAACAAGAATCAAGCAAATGGTAGAGCTAAGTAGTTTTAAAGGTTTGTTTTCCCTGATAGGGAGAATTTGTGAATTTGGGGCATATGACATTATAGTTGCTGAGAATAAAATTAAGTCATGTATTTGGTATTGGAACAGTAGGAATGGTGTCTTACACATATCTGAGGAATCAGCAAGAGCCAACCCTTCCCACATTCATAGGTTCAGAACTAGAATTATAATTTGAGTAAAGGGCTGCTGGTCTCTGCTCCAGAACGGCCACCTAGCAAATTGATTCCCTGGGACTCATTTCACAGTGCCCAGCCCCCAGGAATTTGGAGGCCCCTGCAACAATGACCCAGTGGGGCTGGGTAGTGCCAAAGCTGAGGGCCAATCATGGCACAGCACACATGGTGCTGCTTTTGCAGATATCCAGAATGTAAGGGTAATGTGTTCAAAGAAGCATCCCCTCAGATTTCAAGAGAAAGGCTGGCAAGCCAAGCAGTGTGCACCCTAGAAAGCAGACCAGTGAAGGTGGAATGCTTTCTGTCTGATCAAAGTGGGTTTGGAAGGACAGATAACCATCTAAGTGCATACAATCGCAAGTTATCACATAAAAAGTAAGAGCACTGTTGAGCCTTACAGTCAAATAAACTTGTCCTGCTAGATTTTGAACTTGTTTGGGAATCATAATATGTTTCTTCATTTTCTCATTTTTGTAATGGGAATAACTACCCTATTTATCTCATGAATGTATTTTGAAGCAAATAACTTCTCAGATTTCACAAGTTCACAACTGGAGAGAAATTTTACTAGGAATTGAACTATACATTGAGTTTTATCCATATTTGTTTTATATGATATTCAGGTGAGATTTTGGACAGTAAATATTTAGTTTCAGCTGTAATTAGTTGAGAATTGGAGGTCTGTTATCCTGGTAATGTTTATTTTTCAAGTGAGAAGGATGTGAATTTTGCTGGGAAAGTCAGGTTAGATATAGAATATGCCACCCTGCCCAGCTGGGCGTTGACTCTAGAGTCCCAGCTTCCAGAACTGAAAGAAAATAAATGTGTGTTATTTCATATACCTAGGATACTTTGTTATAGCAGTGTGCAGAGACTGTGTGCATATGTGTGAATATGGTTATGGATTTACTTATATTTTAATTTAATAGTATAATTTTATAATATATAGTTATTTATGCATAATTTTATTGTTATTTTTTAAAATATGCCTTATTACTTTACCTATCATTTCATACAATTGCTTTAGCTATTCTTTTCTTCTTGTATCTACTTTATTTCTGTAATTCTGAGTCTTAAATATTTATGTACAAAAAGTAAAATCACACAAAAGCTCAGATTCAAAAATAGATTGACATCATGTTTACAAATCGAATTTCATCTCTAAGGAAAATCAATAATAATGGCAAAAAGAGAAGATCAAAGAGTGAGACAATGAACAGAAAAGACCTTTTAGTCTTAAAAGTATGGATTGCTGTCTCAGTGGTGGAAGTAAACCCCAGAACCAACGGTTTAAAATCTATTCCATTGATTTAATTATAACTTTTACAGAGAACATGTTTCTCAAAGTCAATCAAAGGATATCAATGTTACACTTTTTAGAAGTAAGCAAATCAGCGAAAACCAGTAAACAACCCAGTGGAAAAATCAAAATCAAGGGCAGTTCCACTCAACTAACCTTAATCCTCTGCTAGCAATTTCTGAATACCATACTTGCCATAAATCTTATATTAAAATAGAAGAAAATATTGCAAGACTTTACAGGGTCATCCAAGTTTCATTGCATTCACAATCTGAGATAGACACCATAGAAATATAATATGAATAATATTAACAATAATGTGCCAATGTTGTTTACAAACTGAAGTAAAGTTCCAGAAGCATTATCCAAAGCTTTTAAAATACATACATACTAAAATTAAAAATTTATTTCAATTATATATTATTAGGTGTGTCATAAGACTTTAAATTATTGTTTCAATAACAACTTCCAAACAGAGCATTAATGATGCCCTATTTTATAAAAATAATAATAAGCTTAGAAAAAAATCCCTTCTCAAATGGAAAGCTTACAACATAAAATCATAATTGCAATGTTATGTCTTGAGGCCTGATAGCAGAGCTTACATTTATGAAATGCTATAGAGGAAAAAATACTTTTGCATAAATAAGGTGCCTAGACAAAGAGCTCCAAAACTTGGGATGTGTGCCAAAAGTCAGCTTTATAAATGATATTATGTCTGTATTGACTGTAAGAAGTACAGATGGATTTTGCTTTTTAGAAGTATGTGCCTACCTTTTGAGGAAGAACTACAGCAGACATCTCTGGGTTTCAAAGTTGAAGACAATGATTTTTATTTTCCTCCTAGAAAAATTCAGTTACATGCAGAAGAGTAAGAAGTCAACATCCTTCTCCTTTGTGCTTTGAAGGAAAACGCAGATATACTAGGAAGCAAAATTATTTCCCTCTATCTGTCTCTCAAGAGCCAGACTGTAATCCTGACTTGATATAATCAACCAACTACAATTATATTTTCAAAATTTCTGTGTATAGTAGCCATTATTATGTACATAATATTGAGTTCCCATTGCATCAGTTCAAGTCTAAACTAAAAGCAAAGCAAAAAATATTATTAGTAGTAAATACATATAATTTTATAAGAAAACAATAATTATCTTTGATTTAGAAAACAATCTGTATTTACAATACCGTGACAGCTTCATTTAAATAAATATGAAATATATTTGTGTGTTTCATTCACACACAAATGCATACAGCCTAATATTCAAGTTTAAAGCAGGTATATACACACATACCCCCATATTTACATGTCTTCTAGAAGGGACCATTCTGATTTCTATGATTATAAATATAACTATTGTATAAAAATATTACCTTTATAATCCATATGTCTATCTTCATATCTTCTAAGTTGTGTTATCAGTTTATCAATATACTTTTGAAATTTGCATTTCCATTAAGCATAGATCCCAGTGAAACATTTCTTTCTTGAGTTCTTGGCCTACAAGAACCTCCAGACTTGGATCCTGAGATAATTAGGACATCAAAACCGTTCAAAAAGTATTCTTTTTTTGAATCTTGTATTGTCTTTCTCATGCTTTTGCTTAAGGATTTTAGCTACTTAATGTTAGTTAAATTTAAATAGATTAACATTATTATACATCCTTCAATTATTTCCTAGCACCAGTTCATACTAATCAACTAGATCATATTCATAGGAGAAAAAATTCCAATGCAGATTGAGTAAAAATGTTTCTCATTTTTATTGTAAATAAAGATAGGCCTTTTACAATAATCAGAAATTTTGTCAGGGTTATGATTTATAGCTGAATGTGCCCCCCACCCTACAGCCTAAAACACTGATTGGTTGAGTCTTTGAAAGTTAATTGAGTCATGGAGGGCAGTAGTGGTATATGTGAGGTTAGGAGATGAGTTCTGGTCAGAGGAGACAGATCCCTGGAGTGAACTGGGTTGCCTCCTTTGTTCTCTACTTCCCATCTGCCATTACATAAGCACCTTTCCTCTGCAGCAAGATCATTTACCATATTGCTTCTGCTCCAGAATCAGCTGTCTATAAAATGTAACCCCTAAAAACATGAGTCAAAAACCCTGTCCTTTAATTTGTTAATGTAAGGTATTAAATCTCAGCAAGAATAGAGTGACTGAGGCAGTCAGTATACCGACACCAAGATCATCATCCTGACCTACCATCCTAATTTCACTTTCAGGTCTCATCTTGGAATCTCACAGATAAGGAAAAGAAACAGTGAGAACTGAAGACTTAGCAAGGCTAATCCTCTTTCAAAATAATGGAGTAGTGAATACGTATTTACTTTGCTCTTTCCTGTGGAAAATAACAAGTATGACCAAACATACTCTTGGCTTAATTATCAATATAGAAAACACAAATCATTCCAGAAGATAGGTCTTCTCTTGGGGACATAAAATATACCTTAATTCATAGAGTATTTTTTCTGAATAATGAGAATTTCAATAAATTAGAAAAATAATTTAAAATAGTTTAACGTACAAATATATATTGAAGGGGCTGGGGATTTAGCTCAGCGGCAAAAGCGCCTGCCTGGCAAGCGCAAGGTCGTGAGTTCGGTTCCCGGTACCGGAGAAAAACCAAAA
>NW_004955407.1:9545279-9576514 GCF_000276665.1 Chinchilla lanigera
CCGGTACCGGAGAAAAACCAAAAAAAAAACAAATATATATTGAATTAGTTTTCTTTCACCACTTTAATATGCCATCTTATATTCTTTTGGATTGTGTACTTCAGTCAAGAATTTCTTAACCATTATCTTTTATAGCAAATTTATTTAATGTGTATGTTGAAATTTGTACTATGTGTGTGTGAAAGAGAGAGACAGACAGACAGAGACAGAGATTGAGATTGACAGAGAGAAAGATTTCTCTTGATATCCATTAAATTTTCTGGGCTTATATATAGACAATTTTCATTTATTTGGACAATTTTTTCCATTGTTTCTTCAAATATTAAAATCATCTGCTCATTTCTGCAGTAAAAAGTATTTGTAAATATGAATATGCTGTAGTATTGTGTAGTGGACTGACAGCTTGTGGTCAACTTATATCCCCCAGGTGAACTGAGTAAGCATGGTTCTGGGTGTGGGAGGCCCACCTGAGGAATGTTGCCAGCAGCATAAAAGGCAGACCTGGAGAAGAAAAAGAGGGGCTTTTGAGAACTAAAGAGGCTGTTGGGAACAGAGAGAGACTGTTGGGAGCTGGTAGAAGCTGTAAGGATTTGTTAGTTTTTTTGGAGGAGCTCATCATGCTGGCTTTCATGATGAACTTGGCTCTTTTCATCCTGCGAGGAGCTCAGGACCTTGTTAGCACTGAGAATGCCTTGGGTTCACATTGGGGAGCTCTGGTCCTCACTTTGAGCATTGCTTCCTTGATATGGAGGGGAACATGGTGCACTGCTGGTGTGCTGAGAAGCTTGCTGCACTGGGTTCCCTGATAAGAACTCAGCCGTCTTGATCATCAGAGGAACTTGGGACCTCACTGCTGCTGAGGATGGCTGTGGTACCTTTCAGGAGAGCTCTAGTACTTCTGAGCATCACCTCCTGGCTCTCGTGCAGATACTTCAGCCTGCTACCACAGATCCTTAATCCTGCTGGCACAGACTTTCTAGATTCCACCACTAACCTTTGGGCTTTCCCAGCGCAAATCCATGAAACAGGCCTGCATGAGATACTGTTATGGCCTCTGAGTTTCCAGTTGGATTCGTGGGAAGCATTGTTATGAGCTCTAAGTCTTAAACTGGATTCATGCAGGACATCACAGTATCCAGGCCCTCAGATAGATTCTTGGTGTATGTTGTATAGACAGATTTCCTTCACTCTTTTATATATCATTCTTTGGGTGAGTATTGTAAATAATCTTATAAAACATGTATTCTGTATTATATCATTCCCTTTGCAAAAATATTGCCCAAAAGAAGCACGTATTGTCTCACATATTACTTTGATATTGCTCATTTTGCTATGTTTTGTTCTCATACTGGCCTACATACAGGACCTAGTGGACAATATAACTGTTTAAAGGAATTTATATATCAGTTCTTGTTTGTCTTCGGGGAAGGGAGTTGTTTTGTTTTTGTTTGTGTTTTGCAGGTTTATTTTTCTTTCTGGTATGATAAGAACAATATCTAGACACATTTGCTTCTAAGTGCTGTTTTGCTCAACTCCAAGAGCAATGTGCTTTACCTATGCTGCTCTTCTTCAAAAAGATCTATAAAAGTCTCAAATTTATGCTTATTTATGGCTAAGTAGTATTCCATTGTATAAAAATACCACATCTTTTTGACCATTCCTTAGATGATGGATATTTGAGTTGTTTCCAAAATTTAGCTATTACACATTGTGCTGCTGTAAACATGGGTGCACATATATTGCTGTGTTACAAAATTTTTCATTCTTCTAGGAAAATACCCAGAAGAGGAATAGGTAGGTCAACTACTTTGATCATAATAATAAAAAATGTACTAACCATTCTTATTCTCCTTCTATCTTGCTTTGAAATTTTATGTTCTTTTTAGTGTTTTTCCTCTTTAAATTAAAAAGAATTGGTCTAAAAGATGTTTGTGCATTTTCAATATATCATGAGAAGCTCTGATCAATGATGATAATGGAAATACTCAAGTATAACCTGGCGTGTAACTTACAACAAAAAGGATTTAAACACATAAATTCAGGAGTGTTAATTGTTCAATATGTTCTTGCTTTACAAAGCATATAAAAAGTATCTATTAAATATTTTTTCAGTATTAACACACTAAATTTCCTCATTGATCTATATAAGAAATAGAGTTACTCTATAGAAAAGTATAATTTACTAAGAAACACTATCTGTAAATTATCTTAATTATTCTTTTTAACTATTCTATGTCAACCCAGGAGGGAAATCTGGCTGGCTAAATTGAAAACCAAGTTTATATGGGGTAGTATACAGTCATCCTTATCACCACAATCAAAACAACAGAAAATTTTCAGCACAAAATATATAATGAAATATATGAAAACAATGAACTGTGCAAATCTTGAGTTTATTTCTGGACAAAAAAGTAAAATAAAATTTTGTATCAAAATAATAGAAGAATAACTGCAGTGAATACATTGCATGTTGTTATTTTTCAAGTAGTTGTTCAGGGTAAAAGATATGGGCATAAAAATTTCTCCAATTGATTTTAGTGCAAACCTTCCTTTTTTAATTAACTAAGAGACCCTAGCAATATAACTAACTAATTTGCATGTATTCTATCTTCCATATGCTCTTTTTCCCTTCATGCATTCTAGTATTTTTTTCCTTTTGAACAATTTCTTCCAATTTCAAAATACCTGTTGTACATTTTAGATGTTATTTACTTTCACACTAGAGAGACAATATGATGTTTACACATGGGAGTCTGATATACTTCACTTATGTGTATTGTCTCAAATTGATCCATTTACTTATAAAAGTCTCAAGTTTATCCTTCAGTATGGCTTAGTTCAACAGATACTAACATTTCACTCTTAATTAACTGGAGAGATAGGATCATGTAACAGACACAAACCAAAAATTTCCTACACACAGAAGACATCCCTGAAAAACAGACTTTTCCTAGAGAAACATTTATATGTGTGATATATCTACCTACTACAAAATGAGCTGGGTGTGGTGGTGCACACCTGTAATCCCAGAACTTGGGAAGTTGAGGCAGGATGATCATTGTGAGTTTGAGACCAGCTTGGGCTACAAAGTGAGCTCAAGGCCAGCATGAACTGCATAGCAAGACTCTGTCTTAAAAACGCAAAAAATTTTTTTTGAAAAATAAACAATGATCAGCATGGAATGTAAAATTTAAAAATTTTGAAACAGAAAATGACAGACCAAAAACCAAAATGTAACTTCAGACCTCCAGCTCACCCAAACATGTCCAGGAGATATCAACATAGAAAAAATTAGAAGACACATCTATAATTTTTGAAATGATAGCAAATAAAATAAAGAAAAACATCCATGAGTATATAGAGGAAATCAGACCAGAAATAATCCCTCAGATAAAAAAGAAATGTCCACAATTGAAAAGGAATTACTCAGCAAATTTAGAGTAGAGATAGATTTAAAAAAAAATAGATGTTAATAAGAAAAGGATGGAAACAATGAATGAACACTATAGGAGAGAAATAGAATGCCTGAAATGGATTCAAACAACTATCCAAGAAATTAAAAATTCCACTAAAAGCTGGAAAGAGCATTTGAACAAAACTGAACATAGACTTTCAGACCTTGAAGATAGGATCATGAATAGCAATTATGAAAGAAAAGATCTTTCAAAAGTGACAAATAATCAGAAAATAACCATTCACCAGCTGCAAGATATGGTAAAGAAAATATAAGACCGACTGGTTTCAGTGAAAATGTAGGAGTCCACACAAATGACATAAAAACAGTATTTGCGAAAGTAATGGCAAAAATTTTCCCAAGCATGGGAAAAAGAATCTGACATACAGTTAAATGAGACTTATAGAATGCCAATTAGCTATAACTAAAATAAATCTATAACCAAACATATAATAATCAAGATCCCAGAAATTCAGCACAAGAACACAATGTTAAAAGTTGTTAGAGAAAAGAAAAAGATTACCTTTAAAGTGATCAGCATCATGGCTAACTTCTCAACACAAGCCCTCAAGTCAAGAAGAGCTTAAAGTGAAGTATTTCAAGTCCTGAAAGAAAACAATTATCAACCCAGAATGATGTAGCCTGCAATACAATCTTTCAGAATTAATGGGGAAATAAGATACTTCCATGACAAAGGACAAGTGAAGTAATTCATGGTCAACAAACCAACCCTAGAAAGGATACTGAAATATGTTTTAGACAGAGGTAAAAATGACCACAATTCTAAGAACAACAACAGAATCAAACCAACAGACAGGGCAAGCAGTTCAACAGACTGGAAAATCAGGAAACCAATGGCAGGAAAATAACATAACAAAAATAAGCCAATACATATCAGTTATTAACCTTCATTGGAAATGGCCTGAATTTACTAGTCAAAAGAAACAGACTGGAAGAATGGATCAAGAAACAAGATTACACAATATGTTGAACACAAGAAACATGTAACTCAAAGCTTCATAGATTGAAGTAAAATGATGGAAAACAATAGTGCATGCAACAGGATCCCAGAAAAAAGCAGGGATATCATTTTATTTGCACACACTTCATTCATTTTTTTATAGAAATAATACATCTGTGAAATTATTACACAATGTTGAAATATATAAGAGATATGTTGAGTTTTTTTGCTCTTCACAACAAATGATCCTTACTTCTTCAAAGTACAATATGAAGGTCTAAGTACATTCTCTATTTTTAAAATTCATATAAACAGAATTTCAAAGAGTTTACTACTATCTACCAAAAATATTTTCCTCATTATGTCACTTGAGTAGGTTATTCATAAAATTTTGTGTACTATCACCATTTTTGTTGTCCATATATTGTTCAGTTGTGGGGCTAGGGATATAGCTCAGTGGCACAGTTTCTGCCTGCAAGCACAAACTCATGAATTCAATTCCTCCCCGCCTTAAAAAAATTACATATTGTTCAATTGTCAAATATACTATAAAACTTTTAGAAATATTACAGATAATATAAATTGAGAATTACTTCTAAGTTTGACTATTTTACAAAAAACATTTTGATTAATTTTACAAATATCATTTTGTAATGCATAACTATAACTATGTATTGTGTTGAAAATATAAATAAGACAAGATTAGTGTGCTGTGGAAAATGCCTAAACTGAAATTAACATGTTTTACTCAATATTTTTAAAAAATTGTATGGTTTCCAAATCCACCCCATCCTATGAAATTACATTGCTTACATTGGCATTAGCAGTCTTTATTTATGCATTTTACTAGTTATAACTTTTAATCATATTTTATTTTATATTTCTCAAATTACTAGTAAGTGGTTATATATATTTATATTGAATTTGATTTGTGATCATGTTGTTTGTATCTCTTGATTTTATTCTTATATTTGTCAATTTTTGAGTTGTTATAAAATAATACTTTTGACAGCAATTTTGAAAATTTTTGTTATATTATTAAATGGAGATTTTTGTTAACACCTCTCTAATTTCTTTTTTAAGAATAGTTTAGCAAAATATACAAATCTTGTTTGACAGTTTTTCAGAAATCTGGTGTACCGCTACATAGTTTTTTCCTTCATTCTCATTGATTTCTAATAAAAATCTGTTAATATAAAGGATGATCCAGTGAAAATTACTTTTATATTCCTTTGAGGATTGCTTTCCTTTCTATCTTTCATTATTTGGACTATAATTAGACTAGCTTTGAACTTACTGGGTTCTTATTGTATAGACTATATACCTGTCCATGAAATTTGTAAGACATTTGGATATCTCTTCAAATATTATTTCTGGGGCTGGGGATTTAGCTCAGCGGCAAAGCGCCTGCCTGACAAGCGCAACGTCGTGAGTTCGGTTCCCAGTACTGGAGAAAAAAACCAAAAAAAAAACAAAACAAACAAACAAACAAAAAAATTCCATATATTATTTCTGTTTCTCCTTTTCCTCTCCTATTGGGACCCCATTTTGTATATGTACTTCTTAACAGTGCCCCATGCGTCCTCTTTTTCCTCTTTCTGTTCTGCAGACTGGATAGTCTCATCTGCAAAATGTCAAATTAATAGATTGGAAAATGCTATTGATTCTCTCTACTGGCTTTGCCTTTTCATTCTGACATAAATAACATATCATCATATTTAATATAAAAATGAGATATGCTTCTGTATTTCCTATGGAACATTTATTGAGCTTTCCTCTTTATTTACCAAGAGGTATTTCTGTCAATGATATTCTCATTTATTTTTCAACACTATTAAAATTCAACTGTCTTGTTTTTGAAAAAATATTTTATTGGTACATATTTGTAGCATAATGATTACTTTCATTGCTTGGAGCTGATACATGTAACTGCAATTTCTCAATTCTTTTTGAATCCCTCCACTTCCTTTCCTCACTGAGCTAGAATATCTTAGATCTCTATCTCTCTCTCTTTCTCTTTCTCTCTCTATATATCTATATATCTATATATCTATATATCTATGTGTGTGTATGTGTGTGTGTGTGTGTGTGTTTGATACATTGTGTCAACTTGAGAAGTTTATAGGTTTAACGAAGTGACTCAGAAGGGAGCCAAGATCCATACTTTTTTAAGGTCCTCATCTTGTGCAAGAATAGGGCATGCAGATAGTACTAGGGCTACACCCTCCTTTTTGCTTTTGTTGCTTCTTCTGTCCTCTGCAACCTTGAAGTGTTGCCTTGTGTCATGCAACCCTGCCTTAAAGCCAGCTAATTATGAACTGAAACCTTCATAAAATGTGAGCTAAATCTTTCCTTCCTTAATTTTGGGTGTTGGGTATTTTGTCTCAACAGATAGATAAAAGCACCCAAGATAGAATTTGGTACCAGGAGTGGGATTACTGCATGACTGTATCTGACCATGTAGTTCAAGAGCCTTTGTGAATGGCCTGTGGGAAGAGTTTGGAAAGGTTCAAAGGTGTTGCCTGAAAGAATAGAGCTCAAACACCTTAGGCTGTTCTGTATGGGAGATTCTGGCAGGAGCTCAGAAGACAAGAAGCCTGAGAGGTTTGTGTCAAGCTCGGGAAGTTTCTGCTTGGAAGAAGGACTACACTGGATACTGGACACCAGATGATATATGTTACAATTTGGCAAAAAGCTTGCATTTGTTCATGCCCAGAGAATTTGTCTGAGACTGAGATTAAGGATGGAGGACTCCCGGTACTGGAAAAAAAAAAAAAAAAAAAAAAAAAAAAAAAGGATGGAGGACTGATTAATCTAGCAGAAGTTTCAAGACAGTAAAATGTTGAGGTAATGGCATGGCTATTTTGGGGGCTTTTAACCAGATCTATGTTGATAATCATGCTCAAAGGGCTCAGCAGGCCAATTAAAAATATTGTGAGTTTGGCCACAAAGATGCTCCAGTTAATAAGTGGACTATAAAGATGGAGTTCAGGAGAGCTCAACTACTGAGAAGGAACAGGTGAATACAACGATGGCCCAAGGGCATCAAAAGAAGCAAAGGGTCTCCATTCTTTGCCACCTCAAAATTGCAAAAGTGACTTTGCTTTGAGAAGAAAGCCACAGAGCACCATATTCCAGAATGGCAGTGGCCACACCAAGTTCCAGAATGGAAGCAGCATAGGAAATTTGTTCCTCGGATCAGGATTCACAGTTCTCATCAATCCAGGCACTCAATCCTTATAGCAAAGAGAGACAGAAACTGGCTACTGTTCCTGCTGCTGGTGCACATTAGCATCATCCACTAGTTTTAGGTGCATCCAGAATACAAGAGTTGTGGGGTTTGAAGGTTGCCACTTAGATTTCAGGAGCCCTGAGTAGCCAGGCAGTTTACCACTGACAGGGAAGTGTGTGAAACTGTGAATGTGAGGCCAAAGGTGCAGTGGAGACCTCAGAAGTTTGGAAAAGTCAGGAATGTGTATCGCCTAAGGAAAACTGCAAGGAAGAAACAAAATGGGCTTAAGAGAGAAGCTGTGGGTGCTATAACCACCAGCACCATAGGGAGGAGTCACTCTAGCCTTTTGGAGTACACTATTTTCCATAGATTGCTTCAGATGCTGGACATATGTAGTGGACTGACAACTGATGGTCAGTTTGTAACACCCAGGTGAACTTAACCAGCATGGTGCTGGGAGTGGGAGGCTCACCTAAGGATTATTGCCAGCATCATAAGAGGCAGAATGGGAGAAGGAAGAAGGCTGTTTTGAGCTGGTAGAAGCTGGAAGGTGCTGTTGGTTCTTTTGGAGGAGCTTGTCATGCTGGCTTTCCGAATGAACTCAGCTCTGTTCACCCTCTGAGGAGCTCGGGACCTTTTTGGCACTGAGAATACTTTGATTCACTTTGGGGGAGCTCTGGTCCTCAATTTGAGCATCACTTCCTGGCTCTGGAGGGGAAGATGGTGAACTGCTCAGTCTCCTGGAGAAGCTTGCTTCATTGGCTTTCCTGATGGAAACTCAGCTGTCTTCATCTTCGGAGGCACTTGGGACCTCAATGTTGCTGAGGATGGCTGTGGTACTTTTTGGGAGAGCTTTGGTTGTTATTTTGAGCGGTGCTTCCTGCTTCCAGTCTAGATCCATCAGCCTGCTAGCACAGACGCTTCACCCAACTAGCACAGACTTTCTAGATTCCACCACTGATCTTTGGGCCTTCTGAGCATAGACTCATACAACAGGCCTGCATGAGACATTGATATGGGCTCTAGGTCTTCAGGTGAAAACATGCAGGACATTATAGTGGGATCCAGGTCCTCAGCTGGATCCTTTGGTCTTTAGTGTGTGGACAGATTTCCTGTACTCTCTTGTATATGATACTTTGGATGGCTACTACAAATAATTTTATAAAATATATGTCCTGTATTATATTGTTCTCTCTGCAAAAACCCGAAACCATAAGAACATGGAACTACAGGTCATAATGTTTGCCCTTCCAGATTTTGGACTCACTTTGGTCCCAAACCTTTGTATTCCCCTGTTCATAACCTTTGGAATGAAAATATTTATCTTGTGCCATTGAGTGTTGTAATTGTTTAACTTTTCTTTGTACAGAGAGATGTAGCTAAGCGTTTGCCTTACATCTCAAAGGAGACTTGGGAACTGATATTTCAGCAATGCTGAAACAGTTGTGAATTTGACAACTCTTAGAGGTGGACTAAATGACTTTTACATAAAGGGATGTGCATGAGACTTTGGGGGACCAGAGACAGAATATTATGGTTCTAATGTAATGTAATGTAATGTTGATAGATTTAATACTGATTCGTAAGGATTGTTAATCCTATGTTGAAATGTTCAAATTGTGAAATATTAAAATTAAGGATGTCTGCATATCTGAAAGCTGGTTTAAAGAAATGAGTTTAGTTGTCAGTTTGACAGGGAGTGGATTGTAATGGTTGATACATTTTGTCAACTTGAGAAGTTGAGAAGTTTAACTAAGTGACTCATCAGGAAGCCAGGATCCTTACGTTGTAAACATCCTCATCCTGCACAAGAGGAGGGCATAGAGATGCTGTGAGTGCTACATCCCTCCTTCTTGCTTTTGCTATCATCTGCTGCCTTGAAATGTTGCTCCTGTGCCATTCCACCCTGCCTTGGAGCCAGTTGATTATGGATTGAAATCTCCACAAACTCTGAGTTAACTAAACCTTTCCTTTCCTCTTTTGGACATCAGATATTTTGTCTCAGCAATGAGAGAAAAGTAAACAAAATAATATATTTTTTTCTAAAAAAAATAGCTTTCCACATTCTGAAGACTAAAACTAGGTGCATGTCTCTCAGTATCCATTAAACTAAAATAAAATGGATGAAAAATCTAAATAGTAAGACAGAAACACTAAATTTTCTTGAACTAGAATAAGTAGAACCCTTGAAGACTGTTGTGTAGGCTAAGACTTCATGAACAAGACTGCAAAATTATAAAGAATAAACAACAGGGATGTCATCTTATTAAAAAGTTTTGCAGAGCACAATAATTTACCAACAGAATGAAAAGAAAACCCACAGATCTCTGAGAGTGAAAAAAATTTAGCTAGTTGTTCCTAAATAACTAATACCCTGAACATATAAAGAACTGAAACAATCACACCCCCTAAATTTAAAGACCCAATCAAAAACTAAGAATCTGAGATGAATATACCTTTCTCAGATGAAGAAATATTAGTGGTGAATAAATATATATAAAATATTCAACATCACTTGTCATACAAGATATGTAAACTAAAACAATGCTGAGATTCCATGTCACTGTAGAAAAAATGGCTATCATCAAGACATCAACCAATAACAAGTGCTGTTGGGGCTGTGGGGCAAAGGAACCCTTTCTCTTTTGTTCATGGGAAAAAGACTTCATTTTTGGAAAAGACTTTGGCAACCACTGTGGAAAGCAATATAGAGATTTCTCAACAAACTAAAACAAGAGATTCCATTTGACCCAGATATTGCCCTTCTTTGTATCTTCCTAACAGAATTGAAAGCATCATACCACAACAATATGTGCACACCTACGTTTATAGTGGCACAGTTTCTTTTTGTAATAGTTAAATATTGGAAATAACCCAAATTTCCATCAATTGGTGAATGGATAAATAAGATTTTTTGTGCAATGGAGTACTACTCAGTCACACAGGAGAATAAACTTGAGACATTTGTAGGTAAATGGGTGCAACTTGAGCCCATACTGTTAAGTGAAATAAAATGGTCACACGTGAGTAAATATTGCATTGTCTATCGATGTGAGAAACTGAAAGCACAAATAAGGACCAAAATACATAATACCTATTGTGAAATAGAAAGAAAGTTATCATTAGGAATGGGGAAGGAGGGAGGGGGAAGGAAAAGAAAAAAGGAATGGAAGAAAATGAGAAAAGGAGGATAAAATGAAAACAAGGCTCTGTAAATAAAGAGGGGAAGAAAGGTTGAAGGATAGGCAGGGCAATGTGGAAAAAAAGAGAAATCAAGATATACCATGTACAGTTATAAATTCCTTATGATCAGAGTGATCATTATGTAAATCTAAATTTTATCATTAAAATTAATTAAAAAGAAAAAATAAATATAGTGCATATTTGTACAGGTTTTTAGTACCTGATATTCACACCCCTTTCAAGGGCTTCGTGCATGTACACAACACTTCACAATTTCCTTTCCCCTTTCAAAAAATTTCATTTCCTCCTCCTCCCTCATCTTCTCTCCAACTCCTCATTTCCTTCCAATATGACAAAGATCTATCTCACTCATTCTTTTTTACTTTGCATTTCACTTACATATTAGGTTTCTCACATAAGAGAAACCATGAAATATTTATAACTGTGTGTTGGATTTCCTTCACTTAACATTATGATATCAAGGTGCATTCATTTTCCTTCATATTATTCACATTTATCCTTCTTATTGAAGAGTAGTACTCTATTGTATATAAAAACCACATTCTCTTTATTCATTTGTTGTTTCATGGACACGTAGGCTGCTGCCTAGATTTAGCTATTATGAATTCAGCTACTATATCGGGTATGAGTGTATCATGGAAATATGATGTCTGATTCTTTTGAAAAGATTCTTAGGAGGAAAGTAGCTAGGTCAGACGGAATATCTATTTTTAGGCGGAAGTATGTACTGATTTCCATAGTGATTGTACCGGTTCACACTCCCACCAACAGTAAAGAAGCCTTATGTTTTCCCAGTGCCTCTCTAATATTTGTTAGCATTTGATTTCTTTAATATAGAAGCTCCCTAGCGTGAGGTGGAACCTTAGTTGTGGTTTTAATTTGCATTTCTACAATGGCCAGTGATGCTCAATACTTTTTCATGTGTTTGTTGGCCATTTGTGTTTCATCCGAGAAGTATCTGCTCATTTCAAATTGCCATTTTTTAATTGAGTCTTTTATTTTTTGAGGGGTATAATTTTTTTAGTTAATATATCTAGATGTGACTCCATTGTCTGATAAATAGCTGGTAAAATGTTTTGTCATTCTGTACATTGTCTCTTCAGTCCGTTGGTTTTTGTTTTTGTTCTTTTGGCAGGGAGGGCTTTGCAAAAGCTTTCTCGTTTGATGTGATCTCATTTCATGATTTTGGGTATTACTTTTTCTCCAGCTGTGATTCTGTTCAGAAAGCTTTTGTTATATCGATGTGTTCAAGAATTTTATTCATTTTATCTTCCAGCACATTGTGTATGACTTAATATTTATATCTTTGATTTATTTTGACTTTAGTTTTGTGCATGGTGACAGATATAGATTTAGATTCAATCACCAGAAAGCACAAAGCCAGTTTTTGCAGCACCATTTGTTAAAGAGACTCTTTTTGCTCTAGTGAAAATATTTGGTCACTTTCTCAAAGATAAAGTTGTTGAGTATGCCTAGAGTTGTCTTTCTCTAGTATTCTGTTCCATTGATCCACAAATCTGTTTTTTTGCCCTGAAATGCTGTTTACATCCCTGTAACTGTGTAGTATAACTTTAGTTCCCTGATTGATGCCTCCCACTTTGCCCTTTTTGCCCATAATCACTTTTGCTATTTTAGATCTCTTCTGGTTCAATAGAAATTTTAGGACTGTTGTTCCTAGTTCTCTGAGAAATGCTATTGGTATCTGAATGAGGTTGCATTAAATTTGTATAACAGTTTTGGAAGTATAGCTATTTTTACTGCCTTGGTATTGCCTATCCAGGAACAAGAAATATCTTTCTTTTTTATATTCTTTTTGATCTTTTTTCACAGCACTGTAGTCTTCATTGCAGAGTTCTTTCACCTGTGTAGATTGTTGGATTCCAAAGTATTTCACTTCATTTGATGCTATTATTGCACCAATTTCTTTTTGTGAGGTTTTTTTTTTTTATTGCTTTACAGGTACTGTAGTAATTTTAGAGTGTTGAGTTTGTCTACTGCTGTGCTACCGAATTTGGTTATTAATAATAGGAATATTTTAATGGAGTTTTTGGGTTCTTCCATGCAAAGTATTTTGTCTTCTGCAAAAAAAAAAAAAAAAAAAAAAGACAATTGTATTTCTTTTTTCCCTTTCCCTATTATTTTTATTTCTTTCTCTTTGCCTTATTGCTCTGGGCAATATTTTGAGATTATTATTAAAGTGGAGCGATCTTTTAGTAATAGTGAATGACCTTTTCTTCCCCTGATTTTAGAGTAAAAGCTTTCAGCATTTTCCTGTTTAGTATGATATTGGCTGCTGGTCTGTCACATGAGGCTTTTATTCATTTGGCATAAACTTTCTATACCTATCTATTGAGGGGCTTTTAATCATAAAATGATGTTGAATTTTAAAAACTTTTTTAGCACATCTATAGAGTTGATCATGTTATTTTTGTCCTTACTTCTGTCTTTGTGACTTATTACATTTAATAATTTGAATATGTTGAACCATCCCTGTACCCCTGGGAAAAAGTCTGCTTGATCATGATATATATATATGATCTTTTTGATGATTTTCTGCATTCTGTTGTCAGTATTTGTTGAGAATTTTTGTGTGTATGTTCACTGAGGAGTTTGGCCTTTAGTTCTCAGTTTGCTTGGGTCTTTTTCTAGTTTTGGAACAGAGTTAATGTTTGCTTTGAGGAATGGCTGGGAGTACTGCATCCTTACAATCTCCATAAAGGTTTTAAAAACAATGATGTTAGACCATTTATAATATTTGCACAGAATTCATGACACATATACTTGTATATAAGCTTTATAGTCTTTAAAAATGTTCCTGAGGTATTTGATATTAATTTAATTGAATGTATACATGGTGTATAATTAAAAGGCAATACTGATTATGTGACTCTGACCATTATAACTGCTTCATTCCTAGTTCAATTGTTGAGTTGTCAGTATTTTACTGATAAAATTGCACTAAAGAGCAGTATTCTATGTTTTAGACTATATCATATTTTGATGTTTCTTCTTATTTTCATTAGCCAAGATGTGCTTTTCCCATGAAGGATTTTTTTAATTTATAACATTTAGTATAAAGCACTAATAAATTTTGATGTGTACATGAATAGATAACAAATTCAGTTTTAATGTATAGAAGACATTTCTCAATCTTAATTGGTTTTTAAAAACTTGATTGCATACACATAATTATGAAAGCTAACAAATTAATATGACAAGTTCAAACACTGTAAGGAAAAATCAAACTTTTAAAGGAAACTTAAGGAAAATTTAGTGAACTCATTCCTCTAAACAACCTCCCGAAACCAGGCAATCCATGATAGTCTCGTCAGAATATTCTCTCCTTGTAGATATATATTTTAACATGTACTACTAATTTCCAAACAGCTTCCTGAAAGTAAAACACATACCAAAAGACAAACATTTTGTGTTGTAAATATGTGTAATAATTGTAGATTTCCTATTTTATGGCTTAAATCTAAAAAGTTCCCTAAAAGTTTCATGTTTCCAAAGGTAATGCTTTCATATTGTGACTGGGTTATGGGGCCACTATACTCATGCATGAATTATTCCATTGATGACTACATGAATTAGTGTGCTATTTGAGGTGGGGTCTTGATGGAGAGGTAGATCACTGAGATTATTATTTGGAAGGGACTCTCTCTCATGCTCGCTGTTCCTTTTCTTTCTGTTTCGAGTCACCATGTGTTGAGAGCTTTCCTTTACCAGGACCTCTCACTATGCCATTACAGCGTTACATCCATTTAACTATGAGCTGAACTCTGTGAAAACATGAGCCAAAATAAACATTTTCTCTTTGAATTTGTAGTTTCTGGGACTTTGTTAACATCTGTAAGAAAAGTGACTAATATATCTTTATTTAAATATCAATCTAGTAACATAGTATGTAGTAATCTTTTCATCACTATGTCTACTTAGAAAAGCATATTCTTCTGTACTCATTGAATTTCAAGGGTCGTTATTGTATCCTTTCACAATAACAGGAGCTAGAGATAAGTACCTTTTAAATCTTTCTTTTAGGTTTGCCAGCTTGTATGTTTGTTTGTTTTTTTTGGTTTTTTTTGTTTGTGCCAGCTTGTAATATATACATTACCTAGAGGCCAGAGTCAGGGCACCATTTATATTTTTCAGATTTTGCACTAATTTATTATACTTCTTTCTTGCTTAATAATTCAAAGATAAACTAAGCTTTCTGAAATATAAGGCAAATTTGAATTTCTTCAAAGCTCTAGTGTTAAGTGTATAACTATAATCTAGAGTTGCTATGTTGTCTGAAATAAATACAAGCTAACATTAAACACGGAAACACTTTAACAGAAGTAACAGTGTTTTAAAGAAAATGTCACAGCTACTCATATAAATAAAAATGAGTCAACATTATCTATTAAAGAAATATCAAAAACAACTATGTATAGCAAGGGTTTTAAAAAATCCGTTACATGTACAAGTTAAAAAGGATTAGCACTATTTATAATAATAGTATTTTCAACAATTTTTGATTTGTATGAGAACTTTCTGAAGATTAGTTCCTGATCACATAAAAGAATGTTTTAAATTATTTTTTACAAATAAATGCTTTTGGTGTGATTAAATTTATATTCTCACTGGCATGCATATTTTTATAGCTTTGAAAATTTTTATTGAATATGTGTGCTTCTTTAGAATTTAATATTTTTCTCGTTTTTCATTAAGTTTATCAAATTCAGAGAAAAGGCATCTGATTCTTCAGCAATTTATATTAGTATGCTCCTTGTGGAGGATATGAAAGACAGCATGCAGAATGATTTTTATCAACTGCACAAATAAAATTACCTTGTAGACTATGGCATTGTGTACATGAAAACATCTAATATTTACCATGTGGACCAAAGTGAAGGTATAATTAACATATCTCTGATAACCACATATTAAAGGAAAACAGATCCACAGAAAAATAAATAATATTGTTATAATGAACAACTGATAGTATCTCTGCATTACAAATTTTGAGGATGAATGCTTTTAAAAATAGACAGGAAAATGTTTTTCCATTAGAATATTAACAAAATTAAAATGGGACTAAATTTTGCTATATGACTATACAAATGGGATATTATAGCTTTTTAGAAAGATTTCTATATTAGCTTAAATAATTTATATTACTTTGACAATTTTCTATATTAAATACTGCCTAAAGTGTTTTCTATATAATGTATCTCAAATCAAATGAATGTTATTTTGTGCCTTGTTAGTAATTATGAAATAACATTTCACTAAAATTTGTTTTACATCAATCATTTTTACATACAAGTATTTTCCCCTCCTGGGTGGTTTTGACTTAGAGTACAGATAGTAGGAGCTTCCTTGCTAGGACTCCTGTTTGAGTTCTACTTGATGAATGTGATAGAACAGAACAGCATCTTTTAACTAGAATGACTGCAAAACAACATTAATCTTTAAAATTAATCAATTGCTACATTTCAATCCAAGAGTTTATGACACATCTCCTTCAAATTTTTACTACAAAAAGAAGGGCTTAATCATTAATACCATCATGTTAGGTCACAATATTTGAAATGAAATCTATAAAATATGGAATACCTAGTATCTGTGTGACATTTAAAGCTATGTTTTCAAATTTTAAATTCATTAAATACACAATTTATTAGAATTATATTTATCATTTTCTACATTTCAGTATGCTACTTGTGTAAATTATATTTTCAAATGATTTTAAAATTTTTCCATATAATTTAAGGTATTAAATTAAAGGAAGAAAATACCATGTTTTTTTAAATTAAAGGGTAATTAAAGTTGATTTCTGGTAATTCCTCTTTCTTCCCAATCCCCTCTACTTCCTTAAACATTCTTTTCACAAAGTCAATTGAAGGGGATTTGAAATTTCACTCCCTGTCTACAAAGATTTGTTTCCATTTTACTTTTTTTAATCATTGTTTTCTTTTGCCCTTACTTCTTTTCTCCCTTCCCCAACCTACTTCCTCTTTCCTTTTAAACAGTTTCTTCCCATTTCAAAATATCTACTGTACATTTTTGTCCTTATATACTCTGTCAGCTTCTCACACCAGCATCCAAAGAGAAACCAGATTGCCACACAACACCCATTCACAATTGATGTGTCTAATCCATAGGAGAGCACTTACTGTTTCAATCCTCTTAAGTCAGGGGAAGGCAAGGAAAGTGGAGAATAAAAGTCCCAAACTGGTAGAAGTTAGTTTGTGAGGTTTAAAGAAAGCAGTTATCATCAAAAGGTAAAATGCAAAGTGAAGCAACAAATGATAATGAGGAAGCTGCAGTAAGCTATCCAAAAGATCTAGCTCAGAAAATTAATGGAGGTGGCTAAAGTAATCAACCAGTTGTCAACGTAGATGAAAGAGGATTCTATTGGAAGAAGAAGCTGTATAGGGCTTTGAGAAAAAAAAAAATCAATGACTGGCTTCAAGTCTTAGGCAAATGGCTTTTTTGTTAGGGGCTAAAGGAAGTAGGTAACTTTAGGTTGAAATCAAACTTCATTTACCATTCTTAAAGTCTGAGCCCCTCAAAAACTATAGTACTATTACCATATTCCCTCTATACTGGATACAATGTCTGTATGATTGCCTATCTGTTTGTAGCATGATTGACTGAATGTATGAAGACTAATGCAGGGACATAGTACTCAGAAAAGTATTTTTTAAACATTCTTAATTGTTGTAAAGTTCTCACAAAATACCATGCAATTGATGACATTTTTTCCAGGGCTTCTAATAGAGTATCTAATCTAAAGCCTATGGTCAGCTAGTAATTTTGACCAACAATTTCTTAGCATTTAAGAAATCCATTGCATAAGGCTACACCTGCCATCAATAATGATTATATTCTGGATCTTGGGAGAGTAAATTGAAAACTTTGATGAAATCATTTACCATTTTAGATACCATTCATTAGTCATAGGATAAGGTCGAATTACCAACATTAACTTCAGTTTAGAAGAGGTTGATTATCACCTTCAGAGTTAATTTTGAGAGTTTCAAGTTCAGAGGAGAAAGTCACTGTAGATGTGGTGGAAATAGGAAATTTTAAACTAGATGAACCTGAAGGTATGAATTAATTGCTCAACTGATCTCATGATAAAGTTTTAATAAATGAAAAATTAATCATATGAATGAGCACACGAAGAGGTTTCTTGAAGTGAAACCTGTTCCTGGTGGACACACCCTGGACATTGCTGAAATGACACCAAAGTATTTAAAGTGTTACATAACCTTAGTCAACAAGTCAACAACAGGATTTAGAAGATTATCTTTATCTTTCAAAGAAGTTCTAACATGTATAAAATGCTAGAAAACTATATATAAGGCTACAAAGAAATCTTTCATGTAAAGACAGAGTCAATCAATGTGAAATTCACTGTGTTCTTTTAAGCAATTGATACAGTCATCTCAGCGGTGAGGAAATGGCATACTGATCAGCTAGCAAGCCACCAACATTGAGGAAAGATATTCCCCTCAAAAACTATAACTCAGGCAATGACCAATCTGGCTTCTTTAGGCTGAAAGGGGTTGGAATTGGTCGGCAGTTACCATTTCTCCCTCACAGCAGATTGGCTTACTTCTTCAGAGGGGAGAATGTTATAGGCAGCTGGGTTAGATAGAAATATTACAGGCAGTCAGACAGGGCCAGGCCCGTGAAAGAACCAGTATGGAAGGCAAGATACTTTGTTAAGGGAGATGTACTTGCTGTGGGCCACAACTCAAAACAAAAATTAAACAAATGCACCCCTATACCTCCTTAGGGGTGGACAACAGGGATTGATATTCTAATTGGTAGTAATCACCTTGAAGAATCACTGACCCAATCCCTTACAGGAAAAGCCCCTGTTCTGTATTCATGCCCTCTTGCTATGTGACTTGCTTCCCCATTTGATCCTGATTTAATTAATCTTACCTGAACAATTTTACTTGTAATCTTATTGGTTGATCATAGTTTTGTCCCACCTCATGCCTATTGTGATTTCACATATTTCTCTCACCTTGGGCCTGCCTCACCTCCTCCCTTGTGCTCTATAAAAATCCCTGGAAAAGCCAACTTCCCTGGCCATCCCACTGGGGCCCCCTTCTGTCCCTCTTTCTGACAGAAGACTTCTTTCTCTTAAAAATTTCTACTCTTAACCTCAAAATAAATGATGACTCACTTAAAAAAAGGTAATTCTGAGTATGTTTTAGGAACAAGAAATTCTTAATTAAAACATGTATTTTTTTAGATATACAACAATTTCACAAATATTCTGCTATACTTCAATATAAGCATAATATTTAATGTACTAGAAAAGTAAAAAGAATTACTGTAATTATTTTATTGCAACTTTGGCTTTATTGAAATAATCTGGAATTGCATCTATAATGTGTTTACAGTAAGCTTTATTGTATGTTACTCAAAGCATTTTATTATGAAATAGTACTGCATTTTAATACTCATTTTAGAGTGACTGTAAACTGAATTCTAAAAATTACATTCTCAAGGTCACTAAATTTATTTATAGAGCTGAGATTTGAAACTAAGTAGTCACAGTCAGGATTATTTTATTATAATCATTACACAAAGGTACTGAAAAAATAATAGGCTAATAAAACACATGTCCATGTTTTTATACAATGTGAAAAAGGATTGAAGTATGAAGATCCTCACACTGCTTTTAAGTATAAGAGGTTATTTGTGGTGGGTAATGTTGTCTACTGAAATATGAACAAGTCTCTCTCTGGAGAAAAGTAATCACTAACTTGAGCAAAAGTTTTTGATGCAAGTTGAGAAAAATTAAACCTCTTAAAATCTTCCAGAACCTTATACACCAATCTACAAATTTTACAAGAGAAACAAATAAAAGCATACTTTATGACTAAATATCAACATCAAAATGGTATGTAAAATGTACAGAAGTATGAAAATCAAATATAAACTTATTGAGGTAACATACTTTCATGCTACCTATAAAGGTGTGTTCCTGTGCAAGTAGCAACAACTTTTATTTGGATTTGTTAGACATGTAAATTATCATTTCCATGAGGACTTACAGAATTACAATCTCTAGGATACTAAGAAAGGAATGTTTAATTTTACAAGCTTTCCAAGTGACTCTTTGAAATGATATGCAAAAATAATGCTTTTAAATAATATTAAATCTTTCTGTATAATAACTTCATGTATTTCTCAAGGGTGAAAACAGAAGTTGTCTTATATGAAAGTTCTTAAAAAATTACTATAAAGGAAAATTTTTCTATAAATCTGTGAAATATCTAACACTCATGTATCCAACAAGATACATAACTAAAGTTAGACATAAGTGTTTCAAAGACAAATATTCATAAGAAATATTAGATATTCACAGAGTTCTTATGAGCTGGGTGCGGTGGCATAAGCCTATAATCCCAGTGCTGGGAGGCTGGAGCAGGAGGATCATTACGAGTTCAAGACCAGCCTGGGCTACAAAGTGAGTTCAAGGTCAGCCTGAACCGCATAGTGAGACCTTCTCTCAAAATGGCAAAAAAAAAGAGAGTTCTTGTGACATCCCCAGTTACCTCTAATATACATCATTTTATATTTTTACATATTTCAAATTATTAACTACTAAGTAGGATTTCCTGATAAAATTCTGATAAAGAATTCCTGCAATTGAAAAGTACACCTTCAAATGTGTTATGTTTTATAGAAATGCTGCAATGTTAAAACCTAAGAAAGGCAAGAGTTGTTTCAAGGAAAATACAATATTTCACTACATTAAGTTAATTTGGATTTAAAGTAAATTTTAGATACAAAATAACTTAAACTTTGAACTTCTTTGATCTTATCATATAAATTAAATTATCTATCTTATTGTACTAAAAGTTATCCTCTATAGATTTATATGGTTTTGCAAAAGTGCATGGGCCTTGCAGTGCTCATATTATAAGCCAAGGTATGTATATGACACTGAAAATTATGTCAAGAATTATATATTATGTATTTGATCTGATTAGGTAGATTCGTGAAGTCATGAATTTTCAGCTGACACTAAAAATGAAACCTGTCAGTGTTAAAATACTTGTACCTTTACCAACTATTTATGTGTTCACAATGGTTTCATCTGTTCAAATACAATACACAAAAATTTGAGCCTAAAATAGAATGATTATGAATGAATATGACTTCACTGCAAGTTCAAGTTTAAACAAAAATGATAGGTTAATAATTAGAGAATTACAATTTATTACAAATATTTTAACTTCTCAGCAAGTGATCAGCTTATTTATAGAATAAGTCAAAACTTTGGAAGATGGTCTCTGTAACTGCCAAACTCATAGACCTTTAAATATTGACTTGCCAATGATTAAAAATAATAAGTTTTGTCTCTGTAAATATTTCCACATTAAATTTCAACAAAATTGTGGAAGCAACCCAAATGTCCATCCACTGAGGATTGGATAAAAAAATGTGGTACTTTTATATAATGGAATATTACTCAGCTATAAAGAAAGATAAACTGAAGACATTTATAGGTAAATGATATATTTCTACTGCTACAAGGCAAAAGTTGTGTGGTAAAATTACACTTATCTTTAGCTGAATATTGCTGGACTAGAACTCAGTTAATTTACTATTTGTTCTATCTGTTGTCTTTTCTTATTTTAAAAATAAAGAAGGAAAATATTTAAAAACAGACACCCATTTACAAAAACGCAAAAGAACAATAAACACAATATGAAATTACAAACAAAGTGGTAGGAAATTAGCAATGCTTGTTGTATTACATGTTGCTATCTTCAAAGTGGTTTCTCAGGAAAGTAAATAGAGACACGCAGTAATGATCAATTAAGGAATCAACTGTTTCTTTTTGCAAAGATATAGAAGACAGGACTTCAACTATGTTAACTAGCCTATATATACATACATACACAATTTCTCCTTCTTCCCCTTCTCTTTTCCCATATCCCAGTTGCCCTTTACCCTTAAGCATTTTCCTTTCGTTTCACAAGGTCTATTTTACCTCCTAGTTTTTATTCACTCTTTCAGGTTTTACACCAGTGAGACAATGCAGCGCTTGCACATGCAGGTCTGATTTATTTCACTTATGAGTACGATCTCTAGTTGTAACCATTTACCTATAAAAGCCTCCAGTTTATCTTGCTTTATAGCTGAGTAATATTCCACTATATAAAAGTACCACAATTTTTTTATCTAGTCGTCAGTGGATGGACATTTGGGTTGCTTCCACAATTTAGCAATTACGAATCGTGCTGCTATGAATATAGGTGCACATATATCGCGATGATATGACATTTTCAGATCTCCTGGGAAAATACCCAGAAGGGAAATAGCTGGTTTGAATGGGACTTCTAGACCTAGTTTTCTGAGGAGTCTCAAAAATGATTTCCACAGTGGTTTCACCAGTCTGCATTCCCACCAGCAGTAGAGAAGAGTTCCTTTTTCTCCACAGCCTCACCAGCATTTGCTAATGGTTGATTTCTTAAAGATAGCCATTCTTACCAGGCTGAGATGGAATCTCAATGTTATTGTAATTTACATTTCTTGAATAACTAATGATGTTGAACATTTTCTCATGTATGTATTTGCCATTTGTATTTCTTTACCTGAGAAGTTTGTATTCATCTCAGCTGCCCAGTTTTGGACTGTGTCTTTGAAACTGGTGGGGGAGGCTGATATTTTTTAATTGTTTATATGTTCTAGATAGAAGCCCTTTGTCCAAGGGACAGTCAGCTAAAGTTTTTTCCCAGTTTGCAGGTTTTATTTTTACTCTGCTGGTTATTTCTTTAGATGTGCAGAAACTTTTCAATATGATGAGATCCCAGTTGTTGATTCTTTGAAGTGCTTCGCGTGCAGTTTGGTTTTTGTTCATGAACTCTCTGCCTACCCCTATGTCTTCAAGGTTTTTACCTACTTTCTCTTCCAATAGATTTAGTGTTTCTGTTTTAATTTGAAATCTGTGATCCATTTTGACTTGAGTTTGGTGCATGGTGATAGACTTGGGTCTCTTTTCAGTCTTTGACAGGTGGCAAGACAGTTTTTCCAGCACCATTTATTAAAGAAGCTATTGTTCTTCCAGTGAGTTTGTTTAGTCCCTTTATCAAAGTTGAGATGGCTCAGTGTGTTTGTGATTGTGGCTGTTTCTTCCAGTCTGTTCCATTGATTCTGTGGTCTGTTTTTCAGCCAGTACCAGGTTGATTTTATTACAGTGGTTTTGTAGTATAATTTCAAGTCAGGGATTGTCATTCCACGTGACTTGTCCTTGCTGCCCAGGATTGCTTTTGCTATTCTGGGTCTCTTCTGGTTCCAGATGAATTTAAAGAATGTTTTCTCTAGATCTATAAGGTATGCTAATGGTAGTTTAATGGGAATTGCACTGAATCTGTAAAAAAATTTGGGAGTATAGCCATTTTCACAATGTTGGCTCTTCTTATCCATGAGCAAGGAATATTTTTCCATTTATTGAAATCCTCTTTGATCTATTTTTTCAGAGTACTGTAGTTTTCATTGAATAGATGTTTTACTTCTTTTGTTAGATTGATTCCTAAATATTTCAATTTCTTGGATGGTATTGTGGAAGATATGGTTTCCTTAATTTCTCTCACAGTCTGTTTGCTGTTTATGTATAGGAATGCTATGGATTTTTGGGTGTTGCCTTTGTATCCAGCTACACTGCTGAATTTGTTGATTAATTCATATAGTCTTCTTGTGGAGTTTTTGGAGTCTTTCATGTAAAGTATCATGTCATCTGCAAGTAGTGACAGTTTTACTTCTTCCCTTCCTATTTTTATTCCTTTTATTTCTCTCTCATCTAATTGCTCTGGCTATCAGTTCCACATCTATATTGAAGAGAAGTAGTGACAGCGGACATCCTTGTCTTGTTCCTGATTTTAAAGTGAAAGCTTTCAGTTTTTGTCCATTTACAATGACATTGGTTATTGGATTGTCATACATGGCTTTGACCAGGTTGAGATAAACCATCTATTCCTATTTTCTGTAGGGTTTTTATCAAGAATGCATGTTGGACCTTGCCAAAAGCTTTTGCTGCATCTATTGAGATGATCACGTGGTTTTTGTTTTTGATTCCATTGGTATGGTGTACAGCATTTATAGATTTGTGAATATTGAACCAACCCTCCATTCCTGGAATTAATCCGACTTGGTCATGATGTATGATTTTCCTGATAATTTGTTACATTCTATTTGCTAGTATTTTATTGAGTATCTTTGCATCTATACTCATTAGGGAAATTAGTCTGTAGTTCTCTTTCTTGGTTGGGTCTTTCTCTGGTTTTGGTATCAGTATGATACTTGTCTCCAGAAATGAGTTAGGGGGAATTGCTTCCTTTTTAATTTCATTGCAGAGTCTCTGGAGTGTTGGTATTAAATCTTCTCTGAATTTCTTGTAAAATTCTGCTTTGAATTCATCAGGGCCTGGGCTTTACCTTGTCAGTACATTTTTAATCACATTTTCAACCTCATTAATTGATATGGGGTTGTTCAGGGTTTTTGTATCTTCTTGAATCAAGCTCAGTAATTCGTACATATCTAGGAATCTGTCCATATCTTCTGAGTTTTTCATCCTATGGAAGTAAAGATTTTTCAAAGTAGGTATTAATGATATGAACTTCTGTGGAATCTGTAGTAATTTCATTCTTTTCATTCCTTATTGTTTGAATTTCAGTTCTTTCATTCCTTTAATTTTCTTTTCTTTTTTTTTTTGGTACCAGAAATCAAACTCGGGACCTCACACTTGCCAGGAAGGCGCTTGTGCTGCTGAGCTATACCCCCAACTCTGTTGTGTTTTATAATATGTATTTTCCATATTATGTGAAAATTTTACTAAAATTATTTTGATAGTATTCCACAATGTGAACTACAAAAATATATTTTTTGCTCATCAATGAAAAGGAGAAAAAATAATTTTGAGTGAATACTCTGAAAGCATAAGCCAAATATTTCTTAAATTTACATCTTAAATTTTGTGTCAAATGGAATATAAAGCAAATCATTACATAGTCCTGAATGTCAGTGATGTTTACCTAAACTTTATTCATTTTCATTATGAAAATTTAAAATTATTGGGTATCCCTTAATGGTTGAGCATTCTTTTCATTTCTCATAAAAAGTATATAAAAATACTAATGTGAAAATTATATGTACGTATTTAATTTCTTTCACAAAATAAAAATATTGATGTATACATGTCAAAACAGTCAGGCAAGCAGCTGTTACGCTGTCCTCATTATGTAGCATTTTTGAATTGTGTACCTATGTATGAGTTCTCTCAGCAGTAATTTTATGTCATTTTTGTCAAGTACATCTACACAATTCAGTGGGAAATTGTTTATGAGATTAACTATTTTATACATTCTAACATTTAAGTTGTGTCGTGAGTTATTTATATATTCTGTTTGCAATAGGCAATTTGTAACATCAGATTTACAAATTTTCTAAAGATCTGTCAATTAGCTAGCAAGAAGTTCTTATGTCTATCTGTATTCTAAAAGTCCAGTAACCATTTAATTCTATTGACCTATTGACTGGATGCAAATAGGTGCAATGTATGGACATCCGGGAGAAGGTGGAAGAAATACCGGGTGTAACTTATCTGAAGTCACCTAAGAACATCACTATTCAGCTCACTGTACGTGCTCACTGAAGCACAGCATCTGACAATATGGGACGGTCACCCACTGCTGAGAATCAACAAAAGAAGCCATGCCATAACTCACCAATGCTGCTGGCACATCATTCAGATTGTCATACTCCTTTCCCTTCAGGGAGGGCCTTTTAAGGTGGCACTTACTTGTCATTTGTAAATAAGAACTTTTATGGAAATTTATCTGATGCTGTGCTTGAAGTTAGAGGAGAAGGGAGAAGAGGAAGTAGAAATAGCTAATGTAAGAATAAATGACTTTTCAGAAAGATAGAAATAGCTGCAGGAGAGATAAAAATTACACAAACTGTCTAAGAAAATTGAATGGATCTCAAGAATGCAGCTATTGTAAGAGAATACTAAGTTTGAAGCTGTAGTGGTAAAGCAAATGCACATCTGTGTAGACATTAAAAATTTTTGAACTACAAGTGTGAAGGATAAATCGTACAAACTTTAAGGTAAAAAGTAAAGGTTACCAACAAAGTAAAAGATTTCTGATGTCATGACACTTCCATCTGCAGCATTAAAACTGGAATGAAAGAAAATAGCATCAACATTCAGAGATAAGGTAATATCCTTAAAATCATATGAGTAGCCAAGACTACCTGTCAAAAGAAATAAATATATCCAGTGATACGCAAAATTTCAGATCTTGTGTCACAGAATAACTGATCTGAGACAAATATTTTGAAATGACTTGTAAATCAACAAATGATCTGAAAGGAGATTTCAAGTGTGAATAAGATGAAGAGAAAAAAATGGTGAGAAATGAATCTTGACGTGGGCACCTGCATATTTGCCTCTACAAATGTAAGATAGATTCATATAGATGAATAATTAAAAGTGCAGTAAAATATACATATGGATATACAAAAAATAAAGTTTCAATTATCAGAATTTAAGAGTTGAAGGGAAAAGAGTTTGGAAAACCTTCTTAGTTGAGGTAAAGGTGAAGAGAAATAGAAAATAGATAGTAAATAATATCTGTAATATATAGGAGGTGACTCTGGATAGTGTAGGGAGGGAAACTAAATATCCCAAGGGAAGCAATTATTCCGTCATGTTTATAAGTAATAGTTGAGTCATTTGCATTTGGAATGGCTGGTATTAAGCTGTTGCCCCAAAGCATATGCATGCACGGTGGGGCTTTCTGGCTCTGAATAGATCCAGGGTGTGTGACAATGAGATTAAGGGTGTATAGGACTGAAATAGTCCACTGACTGGGATTAGCATGGTTTTGGGTGGCACCACTGGGAAGGTTGTTATCCTGGATGATAGCAAAGGGAAACGAAGGCTGACTGTTGTCTGCTGGCTGCTCACTGCCTTCTGCCTGCCACTCCATGAACTGGTTCTCCTCAACGATTCCTCCCTGCTACCAACCCTGCTTTGGAGTCAGGAAACTATGGGCTGATACCTCTGCAAACTGTGAGCTGAAATACGGCTAAGGAGAAAGCACTATTTTTTTCTCTAGACTTAATTGATTACATAGGTGTGCTTGTGGAATACTCAAGGTTTGGGATTTAGCAAAAATCAGCTTACTAGGAAAAATTAGGAGAAAAAGCTGATGTATATGCATGAAACAGATTATAATGAATTGACTAGAATACAGGTATTAAATGGAAGCAAAAAAAGGTGACAATATCATTTAAATCCTGATAAAGTGTACATATAAGGGGAATTGAGGAAATGATTGATGTACACTGAACAAATAAAATATGCATATTAGATACAGGAATGGCTGAGAATGAGATTTCTTAGGATTAGTTTTGGTATAAACTTTAAGGATGGTTACAAAGGGTAAAGAGAAAAGTAGTTTGAAAAATGATCGAGGGAAGGAGGTATGATAAAGCAAAAGAGATTACAAGGTTTATCATCATGCATCTTATTGTAACTAGAAAATAAAATAATGCATATTCATTTGAAATTAATAGATCCTAAGTCCTAACAGTCATGTGTAACCTGGGGTCCGAGGATTTCATGTAACAGTAGATAGTAATGCAGCCTCAAAGATCACAAATTTTGTGTTATTATGTAAAGATAGTAATGTTTTCCACATAAAGCACAGAATATGTAGGGAAAAACAAAATGCTGTGTAGTGATGTGTGTAGTTCAGTGTTAACTTTATATCCTGTGGCCGTCACTATGGTCAGTCATGTCCCAAAGCACACATACTGCACATTACAAGTGCTTGAACAACTGAGTAAAACACAAAAACTACATTATCATTTGAATGTACCTAAATGTGTGTGTGCAGGTAAAGCTAGATATTGTTATTAATTATAAACCTAGTTCTTTAACTAATCGTTATCTTAGGCTTGCATTACTTTATAAAGTGATTTTAAAAGTTCAAAATTTTTACTCAGAATATTGTCATAATTATTTAGATAGCATCACTAATACAAGAAAAATAAGTTTGGGTTATTCACTATTTTTTTTCTATTATCTAATCTCTCTTGTAAAATGGAACCCCCAAAAAAATTATAGGTAGCAGTTTTCAATGAAAAATGGAAGATGTCTACATTTTGTTGAGGAAAAGCCAGTGTGCTTAATTTTTGAACAAAATATGTCAGTTGTTAAATAAGTTTAAAAGATAGTCTATTTAATTAAATAATTAAATTAATAATTAAAATTATTTAACCAGATTTGATGCAGAGCAAGAAATATTTCAGACAGAAAAAATGCTAGAAAATGTGTCTGTCCTTTCAACAATTTTTTGTAAGTTAAACCTCCACTGGCTCTATTATAAAAGCTACGTAAGTGATAGCAAATCTTACTGCAAAATAATCCAACTTTTACAGATAGTGAGTTTATGAAGGTATAATTTGTCCTGATAAAAAATGAATTTTTCAAAAAAAATGAATTTTTCAAAATAAAACCTTTTCTTCACACAGTGTCCAAACAAATGAAAAAATAGGAAAATGCACGAGATGAGAGCTGAAGATTAAATGTTTTATTAATTTTATTTTTTAATTTGGCCTTAAAAAAACGTGCTATTGATACAGATACAGCTCCACTGGCCAGTTATTCAGACAATTGATAATGACAGCAGTGTTACTGAAGAAATGAATTATTTGATGTCACTTAAAGACATAAGCAAATCTTTTGATTTGTAAGAAGCAATGGGAACATGTTAAAGTAATGTTCTTTAATATTCATCAGTATATCTTAATAGCTGTTGATGGTGCCCCAGAGATGGTAGATAAAAATAAATTCATAGAATTAATAGATGATTATCCAGTTCCCATGAGCAACCCATATTTAATGAATGATAATATCTTAGATCAAGAAAATAAATGCAAGACAGCTTTAAAATTGTATAGCACTATGCAAATAATCATCAAATTATAAATTTCATAAGGTCCAGGTGATTGGATCATCACCAATTCTAGGTGGCCCTTGAAAGTATGAACAACTAAATTAAAGACAACAATATGCAGTAATAATTTACTTTTCTAGAGTAAAGTAGGTAAGCAGTGTAAAATAATGAAAATATTTTATGACTTGTGAATATCAACTCACTTATGAAAACTAAAGGAAACTTTTGGAAAGGTTTTAGAAAACAAAAGGAAACTTCTGGAAAACAAAAGGAAACTTTACTCTAGAAAAGTAAATTACGAACACATAATCAGAATTCATACCTTTAAAAAGTGTTTTGTATTTTTAAAAAGAGAATAAAAGTAGTTTTAAAATGTTAAAACTGGTAGAGAATTTCACTAAAAGAGATGATAGGAATTCAACAATGACTGTTATACTGCATGTTGTTGTCTTTAATTTAGTTGTTCATACTTTCAAAGGCCACCTAGAATTGGTGATGATCCAATCACCTGGACCTTATGAAATTTATAATGTGATGATTATTTGCATAGCACTATACAATTTTAAAGCTGTCTTGCATTTATTTTCTTGATCTAAGATATCATTCATTAAATGTGAGTTGCCCATGGGAACTCACTGGGCTACAAAGTGAGCTCAAGACCAGCCTGAACTGTACAGAGATACCCTGTCTCAAAAAGACCTATGTATATAAATAAAATTTAGCAAATATTGTCATTTATATTCCCTTACCATATTACACATTTTATTTTCACACCAGGAAAATTTTTTCTCAATACAACCCAAGCAAACTACAGGTTAAACACCAGTATACTCATTTTGAGAATAAGAAGACAAGTTGACAGCAAAACTCAACCAGAAGCAGAAAACTTTAGGTGATGATAACTATATGTCTGTGATCTTGATGGTACAGGATTTCATGTATATAGACTTATAAAGTATTCACTGATGTGAAGAAAATGAACAGCATTAAAATGTTAATCATAATTTACTAATATACCTGTAAAAATTCTTTATTAAATAGGTAAAAATTAATAAAATGACATAGAAATTTATAGATATTTATTTTAAACCAACTATATCTAATTTAAATGGAAAAACAGACTAAACTTAGTGAAGAAATAGGTAATAGTCTTGAACTTAATTTGTAATACTAATAAATCATTAAATATCTCATATAGAATATATATATTTATATTTTATGCTGGTAGACCATTTATCAAAATAATTATATACCTGAATATTTAGAAAACCATACTCCTGCTATAATCTATCTTTTGTATTCATAAACCAATAAAGTGAAAAAAAAATTAAAGTAATTGTTACATATTGTAAAACTTTCAGAACTCTAAAAATAGTGAACACATAATTATCAAATGAAAGCATAAGCTAAAAGCAAAATTGTGAAATAGGACAATTTTTCACATAAAAATCTACTAGAACCAGCTGGGCATGATGATGCATGCCTGTGATTCCAGCACTTAGGAGGCTGAAGCAGGAAGGCTTCTGCAAATTCCAGGTCAGTTTGGGCCACATAGTAACTTCAAGGTCACATAAAACAAAAAGGTTATCTCTTAAAACCAAAGAGATCAAGAGAGATTTTATCTGTCTAAATGCTCTTAGTTTTGGAAAACAGAAAATAAATTATAATTACTCTTGATGTCTGAAAATGAATGTAAAAGAAACTTATGGAAATGGATAAAAAACATAAAGTTTTAAATGTAAAGAATAAAAGCATCTGAAAGAATTGAGGTTTTTCAATTTAAAAGAATAAAACACGACAAAAAATGTGAAATCTGACCACATTCAAGATCAGAAAGATAGCTACAAAAGAAAGATAGCTACAAAGAAGAAATAGTCATCAATAAAAATAATATAATAAACAATCTGAGAGGGTAAAGCTGGCAAATATCAAAAATTACATTAAAAATATAGGAAAGTGCTTGATCCACGTTGTTTATTTGGAAGATCATCTTGATTTTTATGACTGTAAAATTAGGAATTGTTTACTAGTAATAATTTAAATTATTTTTTCTAAATCTTAATTTTATGCATGTTTTGCAAGTAAATGTTATACACAGTTAACTTTCATTAAAAAGATAATGAATTTATTAATTATCCCAGAAATCTTTAAAATTGAGAGAATAATTTCAGGTGAGTTAGTATCCCAGCAATGATGAGTCTTTCTGTAGAAATATAGAGTACCTCCTATTTCATTCTCAGGTGAATAAAGATACTTTTCATTCTTGCAGGAGACATATTAACTGTTATATTTATATTTAGAAAAATGGGTTTATTTCTTACTATTCTTCACTGTTTTAATATTGCCAATTTAAACAGTGAAAATAATATTTTTTAAATATAATTTTAATTACGT
>NW_004955407.1:9577114-9646742 GCF_000276665.1 Chinchilla lanigera
ATATATACATAAGTTGTTCCTGTCTATTATCAGCCACTTCTCACATAATACCAAATTTGTGTTGAGGAAATTAACATTTTGTATTTGACTTAATGGGCATGTTCCTTTTGTTTGCAAAGCTGGGAGAATCTTAGTAATATATAAAGTAGTACATAACAATGTAACAATGTATATCCTCAACCTAATGTAATAAATCTTTATTTCTAAATATTAATGTCAAACTTTTTCAAATGTGATTTTCACTACATAAATTGTATATTATTTTAGTTTTTCTTAGTATTTTTTAAGGAATAATCTGAATAAACTGATTATTTTTGATTCAAGTCCTAAAATTAATCTGTATCAATAAAGATAGTCTTTTTAGGATACTGATGGTTCTAGTTTCTGATGCTTTATTAAAAATTGTGTTCTTCATTTCTTATTTTCTTTCTTATCTTACTGCGTGGCCATAACTGACTAGTGAGGTCATTTATGTGTGAATTCTAGAAATGAATTGTACTTTAAAAATAAAGAAAATGTATCAAGCTTATTTTCCAGGGATATATCTCATGTCACCATTAGAAAAAATGTACAGGTTTTTAAAGTGGAGAAGCCAGCAGAAATGTGCAAGTATTAAATTATTTTGATCACAAGAGTGGCTTGTCTGCGAAGAGGTAAGACTTTATATAAACCCACATGCAAATGTGGCTGTATTCACTATGTCAGGAAGACCTAAACTTATGATGACCTTATATAGTGTTAATGAACCTGAGCAAATGGAGTCAACAGAAAATCAAGAAGAGCAGATAAAACACCTGAAACTCCATTGTGAAGATAGCTGGGGGAAGTGAATGGGCTGACGGTAGTTTTTACGTTAAGATAATCATAAAATCATTTATTTAAATTTTCTTTTTACAAAACTGGTAACAGCAAATCTGTCCCTTTTAGGACATGTTCATTTTTAACTATACTAAAAATTTGGTAGGCTATCTTGCATGTTATACAGAACTAAAACTGTGCTAGAAAAACTTCCCCAGAAAAACATTTGCACTACATCTTCTTTATTGAATGGCAGTGCACACTGATGTCTACATCATCCTCTACATTTTAAATGACCAGAAATTTTACATTTCCTACGTGTGGAATTTTAGGACATTAACCATTTTCAGTAGCATTCTTACATATGTTAATATTTTTACATTTTCAGGTCAAGACTAGGCTACATTGTATGTGTGGAATTAGAAATTAGGCATTCAATCTACAGTCTTTTATATATGTTGAAGTTTACTAGAAAATTCAAGATCAGTATTTGGAATATTTTTTAATTTATTACATTTGAAGACAACATAGACTCCATCATTTAATGAATGAAAACTATCCTGTCATTGTAATATCTTCATGAAAGTCTTGCAGAGTTAGGGAAAATTTAAGCAAACACATAATATCTACAAATAATTAAAAATATATAGTATATATTTATAAATAATAATTTTATTATTTTTATTTATTGTTTTATCTGTAACCATTTTGACTTTTTCAATCAATTCAAAGTACTTTTACTCCAACTGTCTGGAATATATTTTTACTTCAGCATGTTAATTATTAAAGTCCTACTCATACTATTTACATTTTTCTAATATAATTTAGTTTTTAATAATTTACCTCTAATGAATGTCTATATTTTGTAGCTCTTGAAAATTTCTTCATATTTGAAATTAAAATTTCACCTGAAACATAGCCACCAATGCACACATTTTCTTCTACTTACACTAAAGTTGTAAAATAACATTTCCTGCAAATATTGCTGCTGCTGTTTTAATACTATCTAGTCATTTTGAAGAAACAGATATACAACTGATGGTGAAAAATGTAAAATGCAGGGGTTGAACCGAGGACCTTCACAGTGATTTATAACCTTTTTATTTTTAAATATTTTATTTAAAGATGGAAAATTCCTATGTCACTAATTTGTTAAAGTTGGGCTTAACCGTGTAGTCCTCTGGCCTCAGTCATCCAGAGTGCTAGAATTACAGGTACATGACATGATTCTCAGCTATAAATGTATAATTTAAATGACATATTCAAATGTTCTTTCTAGTTTTCTAAATCTCTTTTTTATTTTAAAGAGAATAAAAAGGTCATTAAAATAACAATAAAAAATTAGAAATGATACAGAATTTCAAGAATCGAGATAGGAATTCAACAATGGTTGTTATATTGGATTTTGTTGTCATAAGAGTAGTTGTGCAGATCACAGATTTGTAAAATCTGCATGTAAAATTGGTCAGAAAACTAAAGCATTGACTGTTCCTTTGAACAAGCCAATAGAAATTACTAGTACAATTGTCTTAGCTATCTTGTGTGTACATATATATTTTTCTTACTTCTTCCCTCCTTTCCTTCATCCCAGTTATTCTTTCCTTTTGAGCAGTTACTATACATTTCACCATATCTGTTTCACCTTTAGGATTTTATCTACTTTTTCAAGTTCTTACACCTGAGAGACAGTAGGATTTTTACATTTGTCAGTCTGATTTTTTTTACTCATGAGTATGGTCTCTAGTTGCATCCGTTTACCTATAAAAGCCTCAAGATTATCTTTATTTATAGCTGAGTAGTACTCCATTGAATAAAAGTACATTTTTTTACCCATCATTAGTTGATGGGCATTTAGATGGTTTCCAAGATTTAGCTATGATGAATTGCACTGCTGGAAACATGGGTGCACATATATCACCATGCTATGATATTTTTAATTCTTCTGAGAAGATACCTAAAAGGGGAGTAGCTGGGTCAAGTGGGAACTCTAATTCTAGATTTTGAGAAATCTCCACGCTGATTTCTACAGTTGTATCAGTCTATACTCCCTCCACCAGTGGAGCGGGTTCCATTTTCCCCACAGCCTCTCCAGCATTTGTTATTGGTTGATTTCCTTATGATAGCTATTCTTTCTGGGGTCAGATGGAATCGCAGTGTTGTTTTCATTTGCATTTCTCAAATGACAAATGCTGTTGAACATTTTTTTCATGTATTTATTTGCCATTTGTATTTCTTCATCTGAGAAATGTGCATTCATCTCAGATACCCATTTTTTAAATTGGGTCTTTGAATTTTATGTGCCTGATTTTTTAAATTCTTTAGATGTTCTAGATAGAAGTCCTTTGTGTCAGGGGCAGTTTTATAAAATTATTTCCCAATTTGTGTCTTCTTTTCACTCTGTTAGTGATTTCTTTTGATGTACAAAAACTTTTTAATAGGATGAGATCCCAGTGTTTGATCCTTTGAAGAATTTCCTGGGCATTTCGATTTTCACTCATGAACTCGGCCTACCAGTACTTCTTCAAATTTCTACCGACCTTCTCATCCAGTACATTTATAATTTCTACCTAGTTTCTCTTCCAGTACATTAATCATTTCTCTTTAAATATGTACATCTTTCTTTCTTCTTTGGTAAGTTTTTAATTACATTTTCAAATTCATTAACTGATATTGGTTTATTCTGAATTTTTATATCTTATTGATTCAGTTATGGTAATTCATATATATATAGTAACCTGTCCATTTCTTCTGTGTTTTCCTTCATATGAGAGTAAAGATTTTCAAAGTTGGTATTGATGACCTTCTGAATTTCCATAGGACCTGTGGTGATTTCACACTTTTCTTTTCTTATTGCATGAATTTGAGTTTTTCTTTCCTTTTTCTGATCAGATTGGGTAGGGCTTTACCAAGTTTATTTATTCTTTCAAAGAATTCACTCTTTATTTAATTAATTCTTTGTATTTTTTCTTAGTCTGCATTGTGTTAAATTTGGATATAATCTTTTTAAATTCCTCTCTTCCTTGGGCTTTGGGCTTGACTACCTCTTCTCTTTTTTTAGAATTTTGAAATGTAGTAATAAGCTATTTATTGTTCTCATTCTGTTTTCCTGATGTAAGAGCTCATCACTATAAATTTCCCTCTGAGAATTCCATTCATTATGTCCCACAGATTTTGGTAAGTTGTATTTGCATTTTTATTTGACTGTAGATATTGTTTTATTTCTTTTTTAATATCATCTGTGACATATTGGTTGTTCAAAAGGGTGTTATTTAATTTCTATTTGTTTATGGACTTTTTGTTGTTTCTTTTGCCATTGATTTTCAATTTCATTGCACCATGGTCAGATAATGTATATGGGATAATTGCAGTTCCTTTGCACTTACTTTAGGGTGTTTTATGTGCTAGCATATGGTCTACTTTAAAGAACACCTCATGTGCAGCAGAGAAAAATATGTATTCTGATGTTGTTCAGTGGAACATTCTGGAAAGGTCTACTATGTCCTTTTGTTGACAAGGTTAGTTCAGTTATGTTATTTCTTGCCTCATTTTTTGTCTAGTTGATCTATTTCTTTGTGTAAATGTGATAAGGTCCCCCATTACGATTGTGATTTTGTTTATTTGGAATTTTATGTCTCTTAAAATTTGTCTCATATAGTTAGGTGCTTCCACATTTGGTGGACACATATTTATGTTTGTTATCAGTTCCTCTTTAAATTTTCCATTAACAAGCATGTAGTGACTTTTTATCTCATTTGATCATTCTTGTTTTAAATTTCACATTGTCAGTGAACACAAACGCCACTCCTGCTTTTCTCTGGGTTCCTGTCACATGGAGTATTGTTTTCCACCCTTTGATTTTCAGTCTACGAATTTCCTTTTGAGTTAAATGTGTTTCTTGCATGCACCATATTGTTGGATTTTGTTTCTTGATCCACTCTGCCCGTCTGTTTCCTTCCACTGGTAATTTAAGGACATTTAGATAGATGGTTATAACTGACATGTATTGGCTTATCTATGTCACATTATTTTCCTACTGTTGGTTCCCTACTTTTCCCCCATATTTAATTGTTTGCCATGCTTTGTGCTTTCTTTCTGCTGTTCTTGAAATTGTGGTCATCTTTGTCTCTTTGTAGAATATCTATCAGTACTCTTTGTAGTATTAGTTTGGTGGTCATGAATTTCTTCAGTTTAGGTGTGTTGTGGAAGTATCTTACTTCTCCACTAATTTTGAAAGACAGTTTTTCTGGGTACATCACTCTGTGTTGGAAGTTATTTTCTTTCATGACTTGAAATATTTCACTCCAAATTCTTCCTGACTTGATGGTTTGTTTTGAGAAGTCTCCTTTGATTCTGATGGGCTTTCCTTTATAGGTGACTTGTGTCTTTTCTCTAACAACTTTTAATATTCTGTTCATGTGCTGAATTTCTGGGATTCTGATTATTATAAGTCCAGGTGTAGATTTCTTTTGGTTAAGGCTAATTGGAGTTGTATATGCCTCACTAACTATATGTCAGATTCTTTTCCCATGCTTGGGAAATTTTCTGTTATTACTTCTGAAATTAGTCCTTTTATGTCAGTTGTGTTGATTCCTGCTTTTCTGTTCACATCTATCAGTCTTATATTTTTCTTCTTTGTATCATGTTGCAGCTTTTGAATTGTTATATCCTGGTTCCTTGTTGTTTTTAAGAGGTCTTTCCTGTCATGGTTCTTAGTTGCAATAATGTCTTCATGGTCTGAAAATCTAACTTCAGTTTTGTTCAAGTGGTTTTGCTAGCTTTCAATAGAAGTTTTAATTTCTTGGATACCTCGTTGAATCTGTGTCATGCATTTAAGTTCTTTCCTATATTGTTCACTTAAGGTTTCCATTATTTGTCTATGCGCCTCTATTTTTAATGTTATGTATTAACAGCTTTCAATATTCTGTTCATGTGCTGAATTTCTGAGATTCTTGTTTTTGTATGTCCAGATGTAGATTTCTTTTGGTTAAGGCTAATTGCAGTTGTATATGCCTCATTTACTATATGTCAGAATGTTTTCCCATACTTGGGAAATTTTCTGTTATTACTTCTGAAACTAGTCTTTTTATGTCAGTTTTGTTGACTCCTGCTTTTCTGTTCACACCTATCAGTCTTAAGTTTTTCTTCTTTGTATCATTTTTAAAGTATCATTTTTAATGATATCATGATATCATTTAATGTATCATTTAATATCATTTAATGTATCATTTTTAATCATGACATTTTTAACATCATCTCCTCTATTTTTTATGTCATCTTTAGATATACTTAGCAGTTCATTCATTATAGTTATCATTTCTTTTTTACCTGAGAGGTTATTTCTGAGACAATTTCCTGTATAGCCTCCTGGATTTGTATCTTTACTTCCGTTGCTATCATTTTAGAAATTTCAGGTGTGTGACTTCCAAGTTTTTCTATGTTGATGGCTCCTGGACATGTTCTTGGTGGACTGAAGTTCTGAGAGTACATTTTCTCCTTTATCTTGGCATTTTTCCTGGGTTCTTCTTCCCAGCCAGGTACTTGGTCCTGGGCATTTCCCATGGTGTATCTGGATGGGTCAGTCACCAGTGTTCCTCTGGCCAAGCTGGTTACCAAGTCCCAGGTGCATCCTCTGCTGGCTGCCCTTTCTGCAGTGGAGGGCAATGTTTCAGGGCTCTGGGTTCCTCTTGCCCATCTGAATGCTGAATCTGAGATGCTTCCCTTATGTAACTGGCTGAGTCAGACACCTGGGTTACTATGGCCAAGCTGATTGCTGAGTCCTGGGTGCTTCCTGTGCTGGCTGCCCTTTCCACAGTTTAGGAAGGTGGATCAGACACCGGGTTTCTGTAGCCCAGCCTGTTGCCAGATTTCAGGTGTTTCCCACAGTGTAGGGGATGGGTACAGTACCTGGGTTTCTCTGCACAATCAGATTACCATGTCTTGGGATTTTCCCACACTGGCTGTCCTTCCCACGGTGTAGGGGGATGAAATCTAATTTTCAAATCTCAAGAGCAGTGCTTTCTTATCTTTTTTAGTCTGTGCTTAGCAAATGATTGGTAATTTTTTAATTTCTTATACTATACTTCTTGGAAGAAATATCTAGGATATTCATTATATATATCTTCATGAGCAAAAAACATACTGATAACTTAAGTCTTTTTACTTACACCTGTCTAATCACTCCTTTTTATCTAGGTGCATATTGCTTAAGGCTCATGTTTTTGCTTATCACTTTTAGGTGTGAAGCAGGAAAAAATACAAACACATGGTTGCTCATGAAATAAAACCAGACAGCTAATCAATTTTGCGAAAAATAAATTTAAGTTGGCTTTTTGTGGAAAACCTGGAAAAGGTTACCAGGTTACAAAAATCACAGAATATATATAAATCAGTTATTGTACAAACTGCTGCTGGGAAAATATTTTTGGTTACCTAATGTACTTACATGTTTAGTAAGTGTACCTCTTGCTACTTAATTATAGTCCTGTCTGAGGCACCCAGCTAAAAACACTGTCCAGGGTAATGTGAACTGTAATAAACAAACACTAATCCAAGATGGGCATACTGCCCAGAGAAACAGCTAAGTGAAAATCAGCAAAGAGCTTTAAAAAAGGAAGGCTACAGAAAACATAATCTTCATGTGAAACAGCTGTGGGTATATACAACAATCTTCCATTTCAATAATTTTCAGAAAGAAAGTACATACAGTGGATCTCAGTAATCATTTGTTTAAAACAGGTTTTGTCCTTTCCTCAGTTTATATACTTTTTTTAAGACTGAAAGCAAAATATTTAAAATACTATAAATCTGGGGAAATAAAAGCATAATTTCACAAGAACAACAATTCTTGTTGACAGTTTATTAATAGAGAAACACAGCACCTTTACAGAGAACCACAGCTAGCATTGTTAGCAATCAGTAGCAAAGAATATCAGTGAAAAATGTAATTTCCGCCCAGAGTCTTAAGGTATCAGAACAATCTTGTGTTTGTGTTTATTGCCTCACACACTTTGAGTGATAGTAGACATCATATCAGTTAAATATTTTCCAGGAACCACTTGAGAACAAAGGTTAATCTGAAATATAATATAGAGGGGGAAATTACAAGAAAGAATCACAAAGCTACCATTATTCATCCTAGAAAGAGAGGAATACATTCATATCAAAAAGTAAAGTTTTAACCTTAGCTACATTGTTCAAATAATGACAAATCTGATGTAATCCATGAATGAAGGCTTTTTAAAATAATTGTTGACTTCCATATGTAATTTATTTCAGAATACACAGAAGATTGCAAAAGTAAAGGAAAAGAATACAAAAGGAGGAAAAAGCAAGGTGAATTACAGAATAAAGGGGAAAACAAAAAGAACAAAGGAAGCAGGGACAAAAGAAAGAAGAGATAAATTAAAATAATTTTTTAAGGATCCTATTAGAAATCAGGAGTATAACACCAAACTATAATAAAGAAAAGAAATTAGGAAAAGACTCCAATGGTTAAAATTACTTCCAATAACCTTGATGGTAGCTAGTAGGAAAAATGGAAAAACTTGATCTATGAAGCTACATTTTTAAGCAAAATAAGAAAATTCAAATACTGGATTAAATTCCTCTATATGCTATACTTAAAGCTGCTGAAATGTTTTCTACAGTGAAGAAAATTGGTGTAAGTTATTACAGCACAGTAGAGTCTTAGATCTTTGAGGGGGTGAAGTTTAGAAAATAATCCCAAAGATATAAATTAAAAGGCAGAAAAAATAATTTTGAATATATTCTCATTTTCCTTTCATTGGCAAATGTCATAAAATAACTTTCACTTTTAATCATATTTTCTCTAAAATAAAGTAGATTCTATTATCCCCTAATTCTCAGGAAAAAATAAGTAGAATTTTCAGAAGTAAAAGAATGTCAATTAAGTTGCCAATTAGATTGTTTTAATGATGCTGCAAACATCTCTAACTGATGTAGTAAAAGATGTCAAAATTTCACTGAAGGTTTTGGGCATCCAACTTTTACTCTATTACTGATATCTATAGAGAACAGTACACTACTGCCATGTATCCATTCCCCTCTACACACTCCTCCTACAGAGTGTGTCTATAGTATGCACAATTATGACAATATTTCTTGATTTTCTGCAATTATTGGAAAACACTAATAATCTTAGAAGAAATAAGTATTATATTAAATAATGACAATATATTTTACTTTAAGAAGTCATTAAGGAAATAAAACATAATTCTAAGCAAATTTTAATTTTTTGTCCTTATGGTAAAACCAAATATATTTTGTATCATATGATCAAATTTCATTTCACAAAGACAATGAGGATCAACCTCCAAAATAATGTGCTATAATTTAATTATATATGGTTTGCATTAAGAGATGAATATGACTGGGATAAAACTAAATTTTCTAGGCACTTTCAGAAAGAATCAACTTTCCTTGCTTAGACTGATTCGTAGAGGCTGCCTGTCTCTCTTGCCATATGCTCATATTCCAACAGTTATTCCAGCAATTCCGTCACTCCAGTCTCTGTTCCCTTTCCCAAATGTCCTTTTCCTCTGACCCTCCCTTCTTGCTCTGCCACCTATAATGACTGGTTATTTTGATCCTATTTAATTTAGGAAAATCTCCTCATCTGAATTTCCTTAATTAAGATTATCTGCAAAGTCTGTTTGGCCTTTGACATTAATATTTGCACAGCTTTTATGTATTGAGATAGAAGTGACCATTTTTCTGCCTAATACACTATGTAAATATTTCTCGTATTCACAATATTCTACAACCTCAAGAATTGTTTTCCAGATACTTAATTTTGGATTAGTAACAATAGATATATATTAATTCACAATGTTGATTCCCAAAACAAAGTGTTATCTTCATTTTTATTTTCTGATTTTAAATTACACTTTTTCTTAATAGATAAATAGATATGTATTAAACTACTAAATTTGTTGAACTATTAATCTTTTCCATAGCCAAGTCTTGCATATACTCATCTCTATGTAAGTTAGAAAATGTTTCATTTTTTAAAACATCCAGCCAGTCATGTGTTTTATGAATTTATGTTTGGTGTTTGCTAGTCAGTGACATAGTCACAGATGGAAAGGATCCTTCCTTTAAATGTAATATATACTTATCTGAATTGATATGTAGACTAGCTAATTTTTAGGATGATCAAAAATTAAACTACCACATTGAACTCTCATCACATTTCCCTTGAAAACTTCATATACCTTCTGTGAAAAATCCTGTAATGAAAAATTTTATTTAACCTAATTTTGTATAATATTTTCCTTCAGGTGTTGAAAATTTAACTACCTGAATAATAAATAGAGAATGACTTAAACAGAATCAATTTAGCACCAAGTGATGAAGGGATACATGAACCAACATGTCAGTGATTGGGGCAGAGCTATATCAATTACAGTACAAATGGACTGTTTTGAATGAGTCAGATCAAAGTGCTCAGGAGCCTATCTTTGTCTTGAAGTTTTATATTTGAAAATTGCTATATTTACCTTGGTACAGATCAACAAACATTACAACATGTATGGCTTAATTTATATCAACAATTTCAAACTGATTTTTTAATAGGTTGATTGCATCATATTTCTTGACACAAAGTACTTCTTCCCATTTGGAAGATAGACATAGTTATAAGGTTATGGCCTGGTTCACTATGTGAAAGCACTGAGATTTCAAATCATTAGAGAATATGAGTGTAAAGGATATGGTCAAGGGAAGCTTCATAAAAACACCTATGGAATTAAGTCACAGCTATAGATAATGAAAGGACACTTAGTGGAATGCAGGTGTAGTGTAGTGTATTGTAGAACTGCACATTGAGCAGGAACAAAGTGAACTTCTGTACAGGCAGCATTGTGCTGAGCCTTCCACTCCCTTGTTTTTCTCTTTTCTCTTTAATCCATACACAGTGAAAGAACTCTATGACAAGAAAACCAAACCACACACACAAAATGTCAGAAAATTACCTGAAACACTCCATTTAAATTGTAATATTGCAAAAAAATATTTGCAATCATTTAGATATTGAACTACGAGGCTTGGACTTCTCCAACCTTTAAAACTGAGTGGAGTAGTAATAACTAGCTTATCTGACAAAATTCCCCCTAATTTCCACCCTGTGAACAATATGATGACAATATCACCGGGTCTGTTCATTACCTACTGCTCTGTAATAAACATTTCCATAAATGAGGAAATGGGTTAAAGGAGTACATGTTTTATTTTAATTTACCATGAATCTTTATTTTGGTCAATGAACAGCTGAGGTAAGTGAATGGCTGGGTCTCTGGGTTTCAATCTGTGGATCTCATAGGCGCTATCTCTTCACAGAGGTGTAAACATATGTCTGATCCATGTGTAGACATTTTAAGGCAAACCCAAGACAGCAGCAATAATTCTGGAAAAATCTGTCACTGGATGGCATAATTGGAAGAGAGTAGAAATACGATCAGAATTTTGAGACTTACTCTCCACAAAGTTGCACTTTCTTACTTCCTCACTGAACTGGCCTGAATAAGTTTAAGATCCAATTCAAATCTCAAGTGGTAGGGAAGTACAGCCTTTCTTTTCTGGGAGGCACTACAGTATTACATAAATAGAGCTTCTAAATCTATTCATATGTTCTTTCTATTCAAGATGCTACATTTCTGTAGGAATAATCTTTGATTAAATATCTAGATCACCTATTGCAAAATAAAAATAATTTTTGGACATTATTTGCACTTGTAAAATTATAAAATTGATATATTTTGATGTCTAAGTCATTAATTTTCTTTTCTTGCCAGCTATTTCACTTTAATCAAGATTTATGAATGTAGAGGCTGGGGATTTAGCTCAGCGGCACAGCACCTGCCTGGCAAGCGCAAGGTCGTGAGTTCGATTCCTGGTACCAGAAAAAAACCAAAACCAAAACCAAAAACAAAAACAAGAAAAAGATTTATGAATGTATACTTATATGTATGTATTCATCTTAAATAACTCTAACTCTCATAGGCCGATTCTATGCATGTTTGTCATGATCCTCTGTCAAAGCATTTGGATACAGAGCCTTCTCTCTATCTTTAAAATAGAAATTATCACACAACAGTATTCTTGTATAAGGGGATGTTTAGGATGGTAAAACCAGCACTGTAGAGATAGATGTATACTTATGAATTTCTCAAGCCCTATGGCACAGTATGTTCAAAGATTAAGTCACATTGTGTGTATTGTTTTTTAAAAAGTGAACCAAGATATCATATCTGTGATGGAAGAAGCTAAAATACTACAAAAGAATGATGTAAAGGTGTAGAAAAAATTATAATAATTAAAGAAAATAATGTTTTGAGTAAATGTTGTAAAGCCAACTGTTCAGCCCATTATAAAATCAAGCATAGAACTATGAGTTACTTTTTTTTTGATGAGACAAAACACACGACACCAAAAGTTAAAGGAGGACAGGTTTAGTATGACTCACAGTTTGTAGAGGTTTCAGTTCATAATTGTCTGGCTCTAAGGCAGGGTGTTCTGGCAGAGGAGAATTGTAGAGAAGAGGACAAGCAGCAGCAACAGCAGCAGCAATGAGCAACAATCAATAAACAAAAAGCAATGACAGCAACCCTCTTTCTGTCCCTTATATTCCATCCAGGCTGCCCACCCTTAGAGAGATTACCACTCACACCCAGGATAGGGCACCCTTAATCCCAGACAGAACAATGCCAAACCAAGCAGTGAACTAATTTAGTAATCACACATTCTTGATTCCAGCATCATGTGCACCAGATCCAGCCACCTCTGAAAAACCCACCTATGACTAAGCTTGGGGGACATCTAAAAACAAATCATAACTACTATAAAACAGTAGCTCATTTTCATTTGAAAAAGATATTTCTTCTAAGCATATGGTTTTGTAGCTCTACAAGTACATATGTTTCAAATTGATTGCACAACTAAATATGTAGATAGTAATGAGAGATTTTTCACTGTGTGGAAAAGCATTACAAATAAGCAAAAGAAGGCAGAGGAGGGAAACAAGGATAAAATTTTATATATATATATATATATATATATATATATATATATATATGTAAATGAGTTACAATGAATTCCTATATATTTTAACTAAGTAAATCAAAAGGGCCTCAAGATAATGATTATGAGGAAACAGAACACATGTAACATCCAGATCTTGGTTGCTAATACCATTGTTCAATAAAAGGAACTTATGGAGCTTGGAGAAAATGCCTGTGTCTGAGGCTGTGAATGAAATATACAAGATCTTCCTCATGTATCTAGTAATGCCAGAAAATAAGGGAGTGGGGAAAGAAACAGCAAGTTGAAGTGGAAAATAGAGAAGGGGAAAAGGATGAGAAGCCATATTAAGAGGAAAGAGGGAATCTCAAAGAGCTAACAATGGTCATCCCTGGAATATGTTGAAGAATAAAAAATTATTATGATGTTAAAATATAACCCAAAGAGTAAAGTATCAATGTGATCATGCTGATATATTATGACTATTTTAAAGTGTGGCATTCTTAACCATTAAACTGTATTGAGGGGAGACATTTTATGGTTTATTTTTTCCTTTTACACTGTATATTGGTTTTGGAAAGACATGTATAATAAAAATAGAGTACAGCTTCTATAAACTGTGGTGTGATTTTGCTAGGGTGATAGAGAAAATTGTTAAAGCCAAATATGTTATTTCTGTTCAGTAATTTTATTAGGAAACAATTTAATGATTGTCTAAATTTTGAAGATATTGCTTAATTTGGCAGAGTCTTAAACTATCATGGACTTGGAACTTTTTCCAAGAGATTTATCATCAGAGTTCCCAAAACGTATCTGACTTCACTATTTTCTCAGGACCACCGGACTTAATGCTGGTGCTTCCCACATCACTATGCTTTCATGAGATCATGGAAAAAATCTTTATATTTTCTTGCCTTCACTTATTTATTTATTTATTTATTGGTACCAGGAATCGAACTCATGACCTCGTGCTTGCCAGGCAGGCTCTGCACTGCTGAGCTAAATCCTCAGCCCCACCTTAACTTTTTTAAATCAGAAGAGAGATTTTGAAAGTCACTTGTTAAATGAATTACTTTAATTTATAGGGAAAATTGGCTTACACAGAGACCTATAACTAGAAATATTTAACAGAATTGTTTGCCTTCCTTCCACCCCTTCCTCTCTCTGCTCTCTCAGTTTCATATTATCTACTCTTTTATTTTGCATTTTAATTTATTTATATTTTTATTTTCCCGTATAAGAGAAACCATTCTATATATAAGCTTGAGTGTCTGTTTTATTTCACTTAAAGTTATGTTCTCATGGTGTATCAATTTTCTTACAAATGACTAAAATTATTCTTCACTGCTTCTATTTTGTAGTCTCCCAGAACTCATTTTATAGGCAGTTAGAATTTTGAAACAAAGTTATGACATCTGAGATAATTATCCTACCACGAAGAAGTAACTTTCTGCTGGTAATTGGAGATGAGTACATTAAATATGTGGCAATAAACCATAAAGGATGCAAATGTCAAAGACACAATTTGCTCTTCCCTTGCTTTTGTTTCTCACTCTTAATGCATATGTAAATTGACTGACATTTTCTGTTGTTTTATTTCTAAATTATAGAAAAGAACAAATAGAATACCCATATATCAATTACAAAGAGAAGAGGGATCTCCGTGCTGAGGAGTAAGTCAATGACTTAGAGAAATCTTGCAAATATTGAATAAATAATGAAACATTTTTGCAAAACGACAGATCAAACTTAGAATTATGTCTCCAGAGTACCTCATTTCCCCAAAAATATATTTAAAAATTGATGCCTTATTCAGCAAATAGTGATATCTATAATAGTATTGAATTATTTTTTTCAGCTTTGTGAAAATACAACCTCTCCACCCAAATTTTCTTTCACAATGAGTTTCAAATTGATCAACCATTTAAGTCTTTTATTGTAAAATATCTTTAGAGAATTGGGGATTATTTAATAGCAAATTGAGATTTTAAGAGTTATGTTGCATTCACAATATATTACTTCAAATTCCATAAAGACTAATTCCTACTTTAACAGTATTTTTCTATTGCAAAATGAGGGTTATTGAAACTTGTTCAATTAGTGTTCACTTATTTTGAAAACTCAGAAATTGTTAAGCAGAGGATTTCAGATTTAGGCAAAACTATCGAAACACTTTTCACTCCACTTCCTAAAAATGCCATGTATTGTTTAATCAAAATTTACTTTCTGAAAGTGCATATTTTAAATCCATTAAGCGAATACTTTGTAGAATATTCTATGAAATTTGAATTATACCTTTCATTTTCTCAAATCAGAAATGGTGGCTAAGATGCCTGTTGAGTATCAGTTTGTCTGCCAGATTAGGCTCTGCACAGCATAAAATGTGGGATTCAGCATGGCTATGTGCCTGGTAAGGAGTTTCATCTGGAAGCATAGGTCGTGGATTATTTGCCCTGAAGCACCAAGTATTCCTAGAGGTAAAGTTGGTATCTCAAATTATTTATGTAACATTTAACTATAATCAGTATCCCTTTTTGGTAATATCGTAATTTTTAGGATTCATAGAGACATATTTTTGTGTACCCCTCCTATATGCAAAAAAGTCACAATTGTGCCAGAACTTGTGAGAAAATTACAAATATAATTATTTCATAATTTTGAAAAATAGAAATTACACCACTCATAACTTTTGCATTGTGATATGTATACATATATGTATATGTAGTAGTAAGAATATATTTATGACTTATTTCAACTTTTCCATTTTTATACATGTTCTATATACTCAGCAATGGAATTTTTCTATTATTTCTTGCCTCGTATGATGTCTGAGGAAGTGCAAATAGCTAGTTGCTTCTTCACAAAATGTTACATGTTGATAAAAACAAATGGTAAGAAGAAAATTGTCTTTTCAGTAAATTAGAGTTTTACTGAGCTCTTATGAGTGGTACTTCTTTCAAATGACAGAGATTCGCCCTGACTTATGACAAAAGTGGTCCTGGGAAAGGATGCTGAGCCCTATTCTTAAGCAGTGCTGTGATAATGACTCCAGGCGGAATCACCTCACTCTGCATCAGGAATGTAGGAAACAACTGCAAAACATTCCTGTAACCAAGGCTTGCAAACAGTGCATGATTTGGAAACAAAAACAAAAGTGAATGTATGACTTGAAGCCAAATCCCCGATGCCAGAATTTCCTGGGTTTGCTAATTGCTATGTGTATTTCTGATATTAATTCTAATCTCCAGTTAAGAGTAGTATGAATACATGAAGAAGTTTAAAATTATCGTATAGGTTTATCTATAAGAAACATAGGAAAGATCTTTCACTTACACCTAATTTCCTAAAATAAAGTTTAAGCACGTACTGACATTGTGCTTCAGAAAAAAAAAAAAATCATCAATAAAATAGAAAATACCTCTGATTTCCCATGATTTTATGATGCATGTATATTAATGAAAACATGTTTTCCTAAACTTGGGTCACTTTTTCAAAGTCAACGTCAAAAAGTTTTCTTGACACTGTAAAATTTACCAATTTAGAAAATGACTCATAGCAGGTAATGATTTTTCTCAAGTAAGTTTCTTCGATTATTTTGAGATGCAATGTGACAAATTTCAAGAACTTTCAATTATGTTATTATTAATACAATTTATGAAAATTCAATTTTTATACCTTTAGTTATTCTCTGATAAGATAATGTTGTAAAATATATATAATAATATATTGAATCCTGTGAAAAAATTTGGTATTTATTTGTTTTGTTGGTTTTTTTTGGTTTTTCTCCGGTACCGGGAACCGAACTCACGACCTTGCGCTTGCCAGGCAGGCGCTTTTGCCACTGAGCTAAATCCCCAGCCCCAAAATTTGGTATTTAAAAAATAAATTTAGGGGCTGGAGATTTAGCTCAGTGGCAAAGCGCCTGCCTGGCAAGCCCAAGGTCGTGAGTTCGGTTCCTAGTACCAGAGAAAAACCAAAATAAATAAGTAAATAAATAAATTAAGGGGGAGCTGGGGATTTAGCTCAGCGGCAAAAGCGCCTGCCTGGCAGGCGCAAAGTCGTGAGTTCGGTTCCTGGTACCAGAGAAAAACCAAAAAACCAAAAAAAAATAAATAAATAAATAAAAAATAAATAAATAAATTTAGGGCCTCTTATAGAACTCAGCAACACTGAGTTCTTGCCTGCCTGGCAAGTGCTAGGTCACAAGTTTGGTTCCTGGTACCCAAAAAAAATAAATTTAAATATATTTTTGAAGATCTTTACATGTTTGATGTATCATATATTACTTTGAATTTATCCATGTTTCTTCTTTCATTGAAAAAAATCAATACTTTATAATATTATGAAGTCCTTTCACTTTATTTTCCTACTTTTCCCTATTAAGATGTAAAGTCAGCTTATTCAACAAACAGGAAATGTCATAAATTATGTCATTTATATAACATAATTTCATTTTCTCACAGTTTTGTTGAATAGAAGCACAAGGTCAAAGTGCCAGTCTGGCTGAATATAACAGTGCCTTCTTGCTGTATCCTCTTGTTACGGTTTGTGTCTGTGTGTTCCCACAAAGCCTCATGTGGTCATGGGGCAGGCTTTTAGAGTTTGATTATGGGTGTGAGAGCTGCACCCTCCCTGGGGTGGATAGTTTACATATGTAAGGGAGAGCAAGAGGCTGCTTGAAGCGGTTCCTGGCTTTTGTGCTTGTTGCTTTGTTGTATTCTGCCGCCATGAGCTGTAGCCCTCTGCCATGTGCCACCCTGCCTTGTAACCTTCCAATTATGGACTAAAACCTCCACAAACTGTAAGCAAAATAAAACTTTCCTTCCTTAATTTTGGGCATCAGGTATTTTGTCTCAGCAATGAGAGAAAAGTAGCCAAAACACCTCTCATAGTCTTTTTCTGTGTATACCTTGTAGTAAGCACAATAATCCTATCAGCTATATATCTACTAATATGACTTCACTTAGCTTCATTTAATCTTGATTCCACCTTAAGGGCCCTATGTTATTTAGTTTCAATGACAAAATACCCAAGGCTGTGTTGTTTATAAAGGAAAGTGGTTCATTTAACTCCATGCTGCTCTCCTCTGCTCTGGTGAAGGCCACATGGTAGAAGCCATCACAGTGGAGGAAGCATGTGTGAAAGAGGTCCCATGATGGATGGAAAGCAGATACCAGTGAGTGGTCCACATATCCTTATTTAATAACCTGTCTTCATGAGAACTCATTTGTGAGGAACTTAACTCCCTCTCTAACATTAATATTACCACACTCACAAGTTTGGAGTCCTCATGCCCTTTACTGTCTTTCATGGGGCCCCATTTATTAAAGTTTCCAGCATGTCAACGCCATCTCCCTGATTAGCAAATTCCAGTTCATGAACTTTTACGGGATACTTTCAAACTATATATAAACTATAAGATTCTCTATGTCCAAATATAATAATGAAGGGTTAGTGCTTCTGTATATAAAATTTAAAGTACAAGTTTCAGTGTGCAAAAATACTTTGGAAGAATAACATGGAGGATCTTTGCCACATATCATAATTTTCAGTTTTCTTATAATTATATCTGGCTTACTTGTTTTTTATTAAATTCTAATTATTTCAACCAAAATTATAATTAAAAGTGATGACTTGCCCAGTTATCCCCCATAATAAAAATTATTGAAACTGCTCTACAAGTTGGTTATACATCGTGCATTTAATTATGCATAATTGTATTGGTAGTGACAATTTTTTTTTTTTTTGTTTTGTTTTGTTTTGTTTTTCTCCGGTACAGGGAACCGAACTCATGACCTTGCGCTTGCCAGGCAGGCGCTTTGCCGCTGAGCTAAATCCCCAGCCCCGGTAGTGACAATTTTAAATAGATAATGATATAATATTTTCAAAATTTATTGATTTTTTCTACTGAATTCTATTCCTTAAATAGTTCTTTCAAAGACTATTTTTACTTTGATAATTATTTTACTTTGTGTCAATGTCATATTAAGTTCTGTTGGATGTATCATCAGCATTCAGAGAACAAATTTAAGTTCATAAAACATGTGGCACTCTTTCAGTTAATGACTTTTTCTTAAACACAAACATCTCTGTTCTTGTCCATTTTCAGTTCCAACTGCACCATATATTGAAATGTCTTGAATTAAAACAGACCAGGAGTTAAATTGTGACTGTACTATTTACTATTTTTATGACTTTGAGCAATATTCTTAATCTATCATATATCTTACTCATCTATGCATGAGGAATGTCAAAATTTCATGTTTGTATGGATTTAGTGTTACTGTTATAACTGGGCAAGTGGGGTACATAATTTTCAGAAAGAATTTGTAGAGAATGAATAATGTTTTCACCTGGAGCCCCTTATGTGAAGCATAAGAAAAATCTACCTCTGATATTATTACTGAGCAGGCAATGTGGAGACACTAAACAACAGTCTCTAGGAGTTGACAGAACCTTTCAAAGAACAGACATCTAGGAAATGGGGATCTTTGTCTTAAAAAAGGACAGAATCACATTCTGCCAGGCATCTGAATGTGCCTGGAAGTTAATTTGTTGGCAATGTCCAGGTGAGAGACCAGTTCAGCTGATAGTTTGATTTGATTGTTAAATTACAAATCAGGAAGTCTCCCCAGATTCTTGACCAATAGAATAATGAGATAATAAGTAGGTGTTGTTTTGAAGTTATTAAACTTGTGATCATGTGCTCCATAGCCAGTGAAGGCTAATGTAAACATTTCCAAATATGCTGAGCTATAATGTGCATGTTCCATTCTGATGAATTGGGTTCCTGCATGCAATTCAGGTCAGTGAGATTAGATCAAGTGGTAATAAGATAACGTACCTAGCATATTTTCAATGTTACAAAGCAATTGGTACATTTTACATTAGTCTTTTGTTGAGTTTCTCGTGGTATGCTTTTGAAAATTGTTGTAACACATAATACAGAATTCATCATCTGAACCATTTTTGTGTGTATAATTTAATACTGTTAAGCATATCCACAGTGTGATCAATCTCCAGAACTTTTGCATGTTACAAAACTAACTTTTATTTTTATTAAAGACAATATTTCATTACCCTTTCTCCCTAGCTCCTGGTGATACCTTTTATTTTCTCTCTATTATTTTGACTATTCTAAGGTCTGCTCATAATTAGATAACATATTTGCCCTTTTGTGGCTGTATAATTTTATTTGTCACAATGTCCTCAAAGCTTATCATGTGATGTCATGTGTCAAAATTTCCTTTCTTTCTAAGCTTGAAAAATATTTTTGGTTATATGAGTAATGCTGTTAGGAACATATAGGGATGTGAAAATATCTGTTTTAGATCTAGTTTCAATTCACTTATGTACATAATCTATGGTAGCTTTGGAGCAGACTCTGGCCAGTAGAGTAATTGAAATGAGAGCAAAAACCAGGCGGCCTTGCAGCCACAGGCCAGAGCTCCTAACATGGTTAAAGATGAGAGCAGAACTGCAGGGAAACAGCCGAGCAGAATTAGAAACAAAGCTACACATAGAATGTTTGCTCTAGCCGCTGCTCCTTATGCCCTATAAGCTTGCTCAGCAGACCATCCTGTTCTCTCTCTTTCTTCCGACCAAAACTACACAAATGTTTTCAGGTTGTACCTTTGTTCTCAGCCCTTGGGTTACAAATGAAAAGCCAGAGATTTGTCTGATGGGAGCTATTTTCCTGAGAATCTCATGCTGATGAGTCTCACTCAGTGAAGCAGCCTGTGGGCCTCTTGGAGTTAAAGCTGAAACTTGACTCTGAGTAATTTTACATCCTCTGAACTGCCTCGGTTGCACCCAGCAACAATAGAATACATTTTTATGCTCTTCCAAAACTCCTATTTTGTAACCCTGCCTCTGAAGGTGATGACATTGGGGGTGGAGTTTTAGGTATAGCTTTACTTAGTATGTTAGTTTCTCCATTGCTTAGACAAAAATGCCTGACCTACATAACTTAAAGAAAGGAAAAGTTTACTTCAACTTACAGGTTCAGAGGGTTCAATGATACATGTCTAGCTCTGAGGCAGAAACAGCAAGGCAACTGAGCATGGAGGATGAAAGCTGATCAACCACGTACAAAGCAGAGAGAGGCAAAGTGAAAGGAAAGACTGTGTGACATGAACACATTCTTTCAGTGACTCACCCCAATCATCCTGTCCCTCCTTTCTAATAAATCAACTGAGAACTCATCGTCGGAAAATTCTACTGATGAGTTTAGTGCAGCATAATCCAATTGCCTTCCAGAAGCCTACCTCTGCATACATGAACTTTTAAAGGGATATTTGAGATCAAACCATGATACCTTTACCTGCGCTCCCAAATGATCATGTTCATCCTAGTATGTAAAATGCATTTTAGTCCATTCTAGAAAACTCTAAAATCTCAACAGTTCCAGAATTTTGCATAAATTCAAGTCCAAAGTCTTTCTGTGACTCAAGGTAAATTCTTACTGGTAAACTCTATAAATTAAAAAAGAATAGTTCAGTAATCTCATAACAAAATATCACAGCGTAAGCATTCATTTTAAAAGAGAAAATGGGGGGAAATTTGCCCAAAAATTTTACTGAAATTTGTCCAAAAATTTGTCCAAAAGGAACTGGACAAATAGATCCTGACAGTGCAGACCTGATGAATGGAATTCATGTCCATTTAAAAGGGACCCCAGAGAGCTATCTTGTACTCTTCCAATCATGTGATGGTCTGACAGGTCTGTGTTCTGCAACACTGAAGATCATCCTCACAGGAATCTCACTGTTCTGGCTAAGGCAGTGAGAACTGAGTGTCAGCATGGATTGGCCTTGATGTACAGCCACCTTAAGAATTCGTAGAGTGTATTGCTTGGTGTGTCTGGGTAGGTCAAAGGCATTTGGCTTCGGGACTATGTCTGGTCCCCCATCTATTAACCTCTGTCAGTATTTCCCTGTTCTACCTCCTGGCCATCATGAAATAAAGAGCTTCACTCTGCTGTGTATTTCTGGTGTGAGGTTTCAGCCTCAGAGCCTACTGACTATGGACTAAGTCTCCTAAAACCAGGAAATTAAAAAAAACAAAACAAAAAAAAAAAAACAACAAAAAAACCCCTTTAAATTGTGGTATCAGGTATACCCAGCAATGAGAAAGCTGACTGTGATCTTAGACTTCAGCCTCTAAGAATATATGAATTTCTCTTGTTAATAGGCCACTAATCTATGCTGCCCAGTCTATGCAATTGACTAACATATGCCCAAAAATGGAATTTCTAGATTATATTCTAATTCTAAGTTTGTCATTTTATTAGTACATATTAGTTCAACATAATGGTAGGTTTTGTTTTGGCATATTTGTGCATTCATATAATGTGCCTTGATTATTTTCATCCTCAAAACATCTCTTCTTCCCTCTCCCTCATTTCTTTATTCTACTCTGATACACTTCTTTCTTCCTTCTTGTCACCATGATGTATATACATATATCTATATACTACATATATATACACACATATAATGACATGTATATCTATCCATCTATCATCTATCTGTATCTATATCTATCCCTCTATCTATGTATCTATATATGGTGTGTGATATATATAGTGATATACATATCTATCTATCTATCTATCTATCACATATCACATTTTCTTTACAATTGTGATATGTGAAATCCCATTTTCTTTATCCATTCATCTGACCACAGGTAGCAAGGATGCTTCCAAAGTCTTGCTGTTGTGAATTGTGCCACAATAAAGTAGTGTATATGAAAGTACATTTATAGCATGGAAAATTTTTTATAAAATATATAAAGAGGTGATATAACTGGATCAAAATGTAGCTCTATTTTTAGTTCTTTAGGAACCTCCATACTGAGTTCCATAGAGGCAGTACTACCTTACATTCTTACCAACAGTATAGAACCCTTCCTTTTGCTCTACATTGTCACCAGAATTTTTTTTTGTTATGTATTCTTGATGATGCCCATTCTAACTTGGGTCAGATAGAATTGCAATGTAGTTTTCATTTGCATTTTTCTGATGAATAAATTTCAAAAATATTTTGATGCACTTATTGGTAATTTGTCTACGTTCCTTTGGAAAGTGTCTGTTTGATTTGCTGAATGGGTTGTGATTTCAGTTTTAAGGATTTTGAATTTCTGTATGTACTGTACATAGTAATTCTGTGTTGGAAGAATATGTGTCAGAGTTTTTTCTCCCATTTTGTAGACTTTCTCTTTGTACAACAACAGCAATCAAAACTACAGACCAATATCCTTGATTAAAATGGATCAAAAAATCCTTAGTAATATTCTTTCAAACAGTATTCAACACCACATTAAAAATATCATACATCATGACCAAGATGATTTCACCACAGGAATTTAAGGTTAGTTCAGTGTATATAAATTATTAAATGTAATGTGCTGCACAAATTTAATCAAAGATAAAATCTATGACCAACTCAATAGAAATAATGAAAGACTTTAGGAAAAGTCAACATCCCATCATGATGAAAATTGAGGAAAATAGATATGGAATTATCTATGACAAATATATAGCTAACATCATTCTGATGGGAGAAAATTCAAAGTATTTTTTCTAAAATAAGTAAGAGGTTCCCATTTTCCTAGTCCTATCTAATATAACATGTGAAGTTTTACTCACACAATTAGGCAAGGAAAAGAAAAAAGAGATGTAAAGAGAAAAATAGATTATGTAATTCTTACAGTCACTATGATCTTTTACTGAAAATACAAAAAAGATACCATCAGAGGGTTTTATCTTTAGTTTGTTCACTTGTTTAGAGAAGCCCTGTACCATTTTTAACAGCCACTGTATCATTTTACATTTCCATTAAAACTGTACAAAGATGAAAATTTCTCAAAAATGTCACCAATAATTATTATACTTTGCTTGCTTGATTATTCTGATAAACATAGCAATGAGTATCAGGTGACATCTCATTGTTAATTTGATTTGCATTTCTCTGATGATAAATGGTGTTAACCACCATCTAATGCTTGCTGGTCTTCATATCCACTTGGGAAAGTTTTCTATTCAAAGTTTATGTCTATTTTATAAATGAGATATTTATTCTCTTATATTGCTTTTACTCACTAGCTTTCCTTTTGATTTATAAGTTCCTTCTCACTCGTGTTACTTTCAACAGATGATTTAAAATGTTTTCTCCCTCAAAAATATCTCTTCAGAGCTTTTATTATTTTATTTTTAAGAATTTTACCTTTGAGGAATAATATATTTGTCATACTTTTAAATATACATTATCTTGTACTCTAATTACATTTTCACTCTTAGTTTTCCTTTTTCCACGCTTACATATTCTACAGCGATCAATTACCTTTTATGTCATTTTATCTTTGCAGACTTATTTCTCAATCACTAAGCAGAGAGTATCCTAAAGATACCCTGAAGATTTGCCATCTGACTTCGAATCCTCATTTTATGCCTTCTATGTCTGCAATTGTTTGGGTTAGAATTCTGTAGTGAAACTGGTTCAGAGGGAATATATGCAAAGGGATTAATTAAATAAATGTTCAGGATGCAAGGCAAGAGATACCCCAGTGACCATTTGCATGAGTTGCTCCTTGATCCAGGAAGATGTTAGATAAAGAACAAGTGGGATCAATAATGTAGTGCCAATTTAAAACAAGAGGCCTGGAATCTGGCATGAGTCTGCATTAGAAAGCTGAAAAAACTGGAGTCTCATATCCACAGCGGCAGAGAAAGATACACCCGCTCAAGCAGGATGGAACGTTTCAAAAACATGCTGACTCCCTTCTTCTTTACCTTTTGCCCCATCCAAACTATAAACCTGCTGATTTTGTATGCTCAAAATCTCTGGAAAGAGCCCACAGAAACCCCTAGAAATGTGGTTTAGCAATCAGTTAGTATAGGATGTTTCTTAATCTCACCATTTTTACAGGATCCACAGTCATAACTATCTTGGTGAATTTCCATCTCTGAATTTCCTACATTCCTGCTATAAGACTGTAATTCTTCCCATATAATCTTACAGGCTGGAACTCTGCTACATTTATTGAGGCCAGGTGTGATTTAAATATTGTAAATCTTTATTTTCTCTCAAGCATTGCAAAACACAAAAGTGAAGACTATATTTTGGTATATAACTACTGCACTTTATACAAAATACAACAGAACAAAAACATTTCTCCAGTGACATCATAAATCTGGGGAAGGTAAGTATACAACCTCAGTTTTTAATTAGAAATAATTATACTCCTTGGGAATAATTTTATGTTCATGAACTATCTAAAACTTTTAATACATTGAGTTTTTTTCTTTTATTCTTTCAATTGTCACTAATGAAAGATGAATTCAATTTGTACTCTGATCACTTTGATTCTGGTTGTATGTATTACTGATATAGTCATTATTTTATTGCTACCCGAATTATTATTTTCCCCAAATGAAACATACATTTCAAAATAGGACAGTGTAATATTTCCATGATATGGTACAATCCTAAACTCAGCAGCCTATCAGCAATATAACAACAATTATCAAAATATCATTATTAACTCAATGACTGCATGTTTGTGGAGTTAGCTATATGTGATATATATCAGGACTACATCTTGAAGGTACTTACCACAAAAAGAGAACCTCAGGAAAAGAATTACACCACACTATCTATAAAATGTTATTACAATGTATATAGAACTTTAATGACATAAATACTTTAAGTTTGGGGATTACAGCTTTAATCACTTTCTTATAATTCAAATGTACTATTATTCACAATCCAGGGAAATATTTATATATTCTCCAGTTCTAGAAAATTATTATTTCCTTAAGCCCAGAGTAAGCAAATAAATTATTTTACTTAAAAAAGATAACAAAGCTAACAAATAATAGTTTTAATTATATCTTTAATGATCTGTAAACTATCCTAAAAATCTGAAAGAGGTTGCATTAAACTTTAATTAACTACTCTGAATATTATATTCCACTTCCCTTATGATGGTATTTTCATAGTTATATAATCAAAACTCAAATACTGAGAGTCTTGTCCCACACTTGGCATTTCTTCAAGGCCATGAGTCAGAATATATTATGTGTCATATTACTACTACATTAAGTTACTGTAACTGCACATGCATAGAGATTATTACTGGCTGCTCTACATAGGTGGAACAGCTGGTTGCCTGGGGCAGCAAAATATTAGAGGAACAAAGCATTTTGTAGCTGTTTATTATGTGAAAGATTACTTTCTAAAAGGAGGAGACATTTTTCATATTGCCTGAAGCAATAAAAACCCTTAAATTGACATTAGTCTTATTCCTTTAGTAAGACACACAGACATACAATATATAACTGATCATCTGAATCTGACACTGGCTGCTGTTTGTCTGGGTCTTCCTGGGTCTTCTTCACTATGATAAACAGCTTCTAATTGTTTTCATTATTTTTTGTCTTACCAGGAACTTCATTATTAGTCTATGATATGGAAGAAGCATTATTCTAAAATATGGAGCTTCTAAAATGCCACTCCTGGGTCATATTCCTTAGTATATTTAGTCACAGTAAGATTATCTTTGAAACTTTGTTCTCTGTACTTTAAAACATATACAGCAACATGAATTGTGAATCTATTTATAAAGGCACCATATAAGGAACACATGTGAGATTTAATTTAATATTTATTGTGCAAGAACTGTCATATTTGAAATTTCCAAGGACAATCCCTAGTTTTCCTTCTTACATTAGTAATACACTTTCATGAGGGAAAAATAAGTAGTATCAATACACTATTCAAAGGTAGAAGGTAACTGAAAAGGAATGTGTTTTGATGACTACCTTACAACTGAAAGGCCACTTTTCTGCAAAATCAAAATTATTCTACTGGAAATCTTCCCTAAGAATAGTTTATAGTGGAAAAGAAATTCCTCTGTCAACCAAGTGAAATATAAGTGTAATACCAGGCTCAGGGTGTGACTCTAAATTGATATGTAAGGAATTTAAGAGAAAGAGCATCATTTTAGGGTACAATGTTCAAATTAATTTGATGATCATAAAAATATTAGAAATTAATTTTTAAAAATTTAAATTACTATTTTAAACCTTATCTCACTATGCATTTACTGTTTGTTAATATACTCACATTAAATGCCAATACGGTTAACCAAAAAAACAATAAAAATTAAAATCTGCCATTGTAATTTGAAAAGGATATTTTACAGCCCCTGAAGAAAGAGCCAACGTTATATTCACACATATAGAGAAGTCATTAAAATATATCTATAAAGAGATTGCCATTATTTTAGGGAGTGCCATACAATAAATACTTCTTATTAACCCACATAAGATAAAATGAGTGAAAATATAGTACAACTTCTTTGTTAAATATGCATGAGGGAAAATACACAGCCATGAGAAGATGAAAAATAGTTTATATAAATAGGTTTAAAAATACTAAAGCAAACAAACATTAATACAATGACAGATGCTAGAGTGACTGTAGATTCTATTTCTGATGTGTGTGATGATGGTGTTGATAGGCAATCAATTCTGTCAGTCACCACGAAAGTGATTGCTGATGGATTTTATTATCTAAGACTCAGGGACATCATCTTGGAAAAAAAATACTCTTCTTCATATTGAAATTCTTGACATGCAATCAAAGTTTCAGGCTCACACAAGACTACAGAAAGAGCTGTCACTAAGAACAATTGCTACACAACGATCTATAGGATCAGGTTAAGGATTTGTGAAATGTTTACCCAGGATGAAATGTCAGACTTCTAAAAGTGTTTAGATGTAGCTGAGAAATTTTATTCCCAGGCAAAGGGCCGTTTATGTTTCTGTTGAGATAAAACAAAATGCGGAATTGTTTCAATATCTACCATTTAAGTTAAACACTATTAAAAGTAAAGCAAAGGTGTGCAATAGTATGCCTTACTAATCATTAATCCTTTAATACAGATGATAAGCATTTGAGGGAAAAATTAATGTGATGTAATTTATATATTTAAGCTGGCTAAATATCAAAGTAAAGAGAAATTATATATAAATGAAAGTATAAATTCCATAAGTTCATAACCTCAAGCCCTGCTGGGTGGCTACAGTACATAATTAAGAATTCAATTTTTACATAGCATATTCTTAGTCCCATTGCTGTAGATTACAGACAATAAGATCTTTAATAAAATATTTTAATATAATTTTATAAATAATTGGTAACTAACTAGGATATGGCAAATGATATTTAGGCAGGAAAATTATATTTATCCTACAAATTTCTACCCCATGCCCAGGAAGTTTATAGTATCTCATTTACAGGGTCAGCAATAAATATTTTATATCTGATCCAGTTTTTGGTGTAATTTTCCAAACTCAATGTGAAGGACACAGTTTTACAGTGCATTATCTTCACCTTAGATGGCAACTACATGTGGTCTCTAGAACCACATACAATTTGAAAGATCAGTTATTATCTTTCTCAAAACTAAGTAATGGAGCTCTGTGTATTCACAGAAATTCAGATGGTTGAATTTATGCAATACTTTTGGCTTGGATTTCCCAAATGTCAGGATAATCAGTTGTATAAGAAATTGCAATGCTCTAGATTTAAAAAGCCTATGAGCACACTGCAAAATACGTAGTTCTTAAAGCTTAACTATGTCCTGAGTCAGGAGAAATGAATGCTATACACAATCTGAAGAGAACGGTTGTCCTGTTTGCTTTCCAGTCACTGGGACAGAACATGTAACACCCACAACGTAGAGAAGAAGAAATTTAAATTGGCTTATAGCTTCAAGATGTTTAGTCCATTGCTGGCTGGCTCTAAGGCACAAGCTTCATGTCAGAAAACTACGTTAGAGCGAAGATGTTTAGGTCACAGAAGACAGGAAGAAGAGCAAATGAACGGTGAAAGTGAGGAAAGGGGCCTCACTTCTTTGGAATGTGATTGGGTCATGGCTGCTCCATGCTCATCAGTGATTCCTGATCAGTGAGTTCATAGTGGATTTGCTCTCAGGACATGGGGCCTGGTCAAAGTGAGCTGAAGGCAGCATGACACTCATCCCCATCTCCATTCCTAGTTTGTTCCTCCTTTCTCTACTTTCCAGCAGCTGTAGTTTGCACACCTCATCCTCCACTATGCCTTTTGCCATCCAGTTTCTCCCTAAACTATGAGCCCAAATAGATATGTGCTCCTTTACATAGAGTATGTCAGGTCTCGTGTCCAAGAACAGAAGAGTGACTAAGACAAAAACCAAACCTGGTGATGCTTATGCTTCTAACATTCAGAGTTTAGGGATAGGATGAGTGGAGGGATCACCACAAGTAATAATGACAATAAATCTTTCAGAAACGGACAGGTAAAAGGATACAATGGTGCCTTTGGACAAAGGCAAGCACAAATCCAATGTAACTGGGAGGATAAGTAAGGTCAAAGAAATAGGAACTGAAGAGGAACATTAGGATTTTGAAAAAGTATATAAACATTCCAAATTATTAGAGAAGGGTTCATTTACTATACCTGAGTTCTCAATTGCTTTGTAGACAAAACCTTTAAGTAATTCTTACTTTGTAAAAAAAAAAAAAAAAAAAAAAAAGGCAGACTCATTTCAAAGACAGGATTTTTCAAAATAGGTTCCCTTAACCAGAGATAATACTATCAAATAGAAACAGTTAAAAATTAGTGCTATGGTTTATATTTAGAAGTTCCCCCAAAGCTTCATGCCCTCATACTTGGGGCTTTGGATAGGTAATTGGATCATGGGCATGATTTTCATCAATGAATTAGTCCACTGATGATTTTATAAGTAAATGTTATTTGGGAGGTGAAGCCTGCTTGGAGGTGACAGATCATGGGGCAAGGACAAGAAAATCTCTCTCTCTTTCACTGTCTCTATCTCCCTCTTTCTGCTGACATGATATGAGCTGTTTCTCCTTCCCTATGTCCCTCTGCCATGACACCCTACCTTAGATCTAGCCAACTATGGAGTAAAACTTCTACAAAACATAAATAAAAGTAAAGCTTTTGTACCTTTAACTTGCAGGTGAAAGTGACTATGGCAGTGATAATTCTTATTCTGACCTTAATCCATCAGAAAATTTGGATTTGGGGGACAATGTCTTGTGTTTTTACAGGTGATTTTCATGAATAAAGAATTTAAAAAAAAAACTTTTCAATTGCAAAATTATAAATAAACACATTGAAAAAAATTTTCAGAAAAACAGGATTTTTGTTAACTAGAAAGTGTAGGAAAAGCATTCAAGACTCCAAGTATGGGCCAAAGTTCTAGACAATGAATTAAAAATTACAGGGGCTGGGGATTTAGCTCAGTGGCATAGGGCCTGCCTGGCAAGCACAAGGTGATGATTCCTGTACCAGAAGAAAAACCAAAAAACAAAACAAAAACAAAAACAAAAAAATTAAAAATTACATAGTGAAATGTCTTACACCTGCAAAGTCAGTCTCTTGTTCTCACTATCTTGTTCTAGTTTGCGCTGTCAGTGGAGATGACTTTCTCCTTCCCAGAACAGAACTTAGAATCAAACATTTTAACTTGTAGTTTCCGTAAACCTATGAGTTTCTTCAGAGATATAATCTCCCTTCACCAATGTCACCACAACATATGACAGATACATGCTTGATGAAGACACCACATAACCTGTGAACTAAGTATATGATATTTTATGTGATAAATTTCCATACCCGTTGCTTCCCACTGTCCAATTATTTCTAGACAACCTGAAGGCATGTCACTACATGGACACTATATAAAAATGAATTTCTCAATATTGGTCTACTTAGTTCTTTAAGTCAAGTACCTACCATGGAAAGATATGAATCAACTGAAAGCCGTCATACTTTACTAGGTCTAATGTCAGTGCAATATGACACAGTTACTGGGTATTTCAGTCACCAGGTCTTCCAGACTCTTTCTGTCCCATTCAATTAATTTAATGGAGTTATCAATGAATAGGAAAGTTTAACATTTGTTTGGAATAAAAGAAGAAAAATAACTGCAAAAGAAGTGCTCAAGAAGAGAACATGTTCTGAAGGCAAAAGTGAACATTCTCCCTGAGTGCAGGAGAGGTCGGTAAAAAGGCTCTCAGCAACCAGCACCTTACTGCCCAACATCTTTCTGCCTTCTTCCTGACCTCAGATCTAAGCCATACTGTCAAAGCCCTCTGGATGAATCCTAGGCAGGCAGAATTGAGGGAAGCATTCCCTCTCTGGTATTAGTGCAGAGTTCCAATGCTGTTCTGTGCACCTGTACTCAATCTCCCCGATTAGCACAGCTCTGTGATTCACAGGTCATGTTCAGTTGCCCAACCACTCTGCTGTGTGAAAATCTCTTGCCACACAATGACCTATAATACTAAATACATTGCTTGAGAGATCCTCAGTCATCACCTTATCACAATTTAAGTTGCTTGGGAGTATTGGGAAAGTATGAGATATCAAATATTTACTGTAAAAGTTTACTTCTTTTTACCTTTTCTGAGACCTTAGTGGTGGTGGTAAAATAGTTTTATTATTATTTTTTGTTTGTTTTTTCCAGTACTGAGAATCAAACTCATGACCTCACTCTTGCCAAGTAGGCGCTGTGCCACTGAGCTAAGTCCCCAACCCCCAGGAAAACAGTTTTAAAGACAAAAAGAATTGTATGGTTAACATTCTTGTCTTCCATGCCTTGAGGAGAACACTAAATGATTCACTGATTTCAGAAAGGAAATTAAAGACACTAAGATAGTAGAGCAGCTTTCAACATCTAGTTTAAATTCATGTGTTTGGATTAATCTATTAAAGCACTTTACTTAGTTGAATAAATGGCATAAAACTTTGAAAATAAACACTTAACTACTTATGTAGGAAATGTCTCTTTTAAACTTTTATACAACCTGAGGTTTCTTATAAATTTTTCTCTTTGTCTTTGCATGACCATTCTTGCATTGAGCTAAAATTCCTAGCATTGGTATTACTTGTTTTTGGGATAGAAATTACCAGAACCTACTATTTTAACTAAAAGATGTGTGTCTACTTTACATCTAATGTTCATGTAAATTTCATTGAAAAAATGTAGGAAAAATTTATAAATATTTCAAAGCAGTAATATTTTCTGTCAAATTTTACTTACTGTTTCTTTCAGTACTATGTTAATACAAATATACTTTTACTCATAAGAACTCCCAAAATTTATTTAAAATTGCAATAAAGAAAATGTGTTGTCATACACATTGAATTTGACTTGAAGTGTATATTGAATTTCAAATGTTTGAGACTTGACCTATTGTTTTCAGAAAGCCCATATGTGCTACCAACATAAATAAAAATCACACTTAAAAATTTCAGTTTCTTCAAACTGTAGTTTATAATATTGTATGATACTTATAAATCATGTTCAGTAATTAATATTGATTTAAAAAATAAACAAATGTATATTTGTGATGTTTGAAAAGTGAAAATAAAACAGCTTTTTAAAAATTATTTTCAAGTTGAATGTAGTGGCACATACCTGTCCTCCCAGCTCTCTGGAGGTGGAAGCAGAAGGACCAGCAGGAGTCTGAGGCCATCCTGGTCTACATGGTGAATTCAGGGCCAGGATGGAATACACAGCAGGACACTCTCTCAAAAGAATTAATGTAACATTTCATATTATATTAATTTTTCTTTGCTGAATCTCATTTTTAAGTTATCATTAAATTACTCTGATATGGTAATACAGTAAATGCAGTCTTAATAACAAACAAAACAATGCCCCAAACAGTCTGATTTCTTGATATTACACTTTTTCCTGCTAACCATACTTTAAAGAATTCTCCCCGCTGATAAGGACTCTCTCACTGGCCCAATTTGCATCAGGCACTTTTGAGCCCTTTTCTGACAAGCCCTTGTCTTTGGCTTGCTGAGCCCAGGTGAAGAGCAATCCTGTTTAGCCAATTCAGGGGAAATGCCTAACAAGCGATCTAATAAAATTTTTCTCCCTGCAACTCCTTGTATCCAATCCAGTCATTCTGAATCACTTTTCATCCTCTGACCCTCCCACTCTGCCAGTGGTGACAAATCTATAGCTGTCCTTGTGTATTCAGAGTTGAGCTCCAAGCTATACTTGTGCCTTCCTTTCCCACTGTAGCAGCTTGAATATTCTGCCTTGCAATTTCTCCTGAACACTACCAACTGAACTTCGAACTGTTGCTTACATTCCTCTTTAATCCAGAAAGTCTTAATAGTGTACAAATATTTTCTTCTAAATTTTCATAACTATTAAGTTTAGAAAGAGAAGAAAGTTGTTTAAGAATTATGTTTAAAGAGGAAAGCCCTGTTTCCTACTTCACCTGGATGCCATGAAGTGGTTTTGTGACCGATTAGTCTCAAAAGATGAGATGGAGAAAGTAGAAGAACCGGATGTGCGCATGATGAGCAATGACTTCAATGACAGAAGGTTTTACACTACTCTGGGCAGTGACTTCTACGGAACTTTAATGTTTCTGTTATCTTGACTCAAGCAAGATCATATAATTATCATTTGCAATTTGTTTCATGATTAAATGAAGCTATTTATTACTTAATTACTTCAATAAAATAAATACATTAAAAATGTTTAGATAAACATGAAATTTAAGTTCCTATGACATACTCTCAAGTAAATTGAATATATTATAATCCACCTTAACATAAAAGAGATCTGTAAAAATATTTGCTTTAAAAAATTTCCTTATCCCATCATATATTTTTCTATTCTGTTTTGGCTGATCATTAAAATATTTACATTTTCTCTATGTTCACCTTTTTACTTATAATTTTCCTTCTCAAAGCACCTCTCTCTCTACTTTTTTTTATTAGGCAAAATTTCAAATCATAAAAGAAGCTGCTGAAATGCAAATGGATAAAATTCTCCAGGCAGGTCTTTTTATTTATCCCTGTAACTGAATTGAATGTCTGAGAATGGCAAAAAAGCCACTTTGTATCCTGGATACAGTGATGTTATATAATGTGTAATGCTACTTGTAATCTGAAAGAAATTGCCCAACTATTATGTAGTAAGTCCTTTTGAAATTGTGGTGATTATAAAGTACAGGAGCTGTCCCTAACCATCACTTCATTATATAAGGCATGATTACTACAGTATATTTGAGTAATAGTTGTCGCATATTTATCTGAATAGTCATACTTACCTTCATGAGATAATGCCCACTATTTAAAATATTTACAACAAAGGTGTTATCTAATTTCTGTATAATTTTAGATAATTCTTCAGGACATGATGCAGAAGTGTTCCATATAATGAACATGTGAGGATATATTTATAATGTTAGAAGTATTTTATTTTAAATTTATAAATTAATATTATTTTAGAATTAATTATAATGAGCACAAGGAAAATCAACCTCCATGAAAACACTTTTTAAATTCAAGGCAAAAATATTCAGCACATTCTGTGTATACTATTTTCTCCTTTTGCTCATACCATGTCGACCTTCTTCAAGGACTTTTGTTTATTCTCACTGCAAATATAGTAGATTATCCAAACTCAGTCCCGGGCCTCCATTTCTTTTTCCTTGTGTATTTCTCTGCTGTTGTTTTAATTCATTTCCTTCACCTTATTCCCTCTTTTTGATTAATATTCCCAAATTTTGATCTCTGAATCAGGTGCTTTTCCTTTTTTTTTTTTTTTTTTTTTTTTTGGTACTGGAAATGGAACTCAGGATCTGGTGCTTGCCAGGCAGGCCCTTTCTGTGCTGAGCTGTATTCCAGGTGCCTTTCATTTTTGATGTGATATATCCTACTGGTTTCAAGCATCTCTGCTCTGAACTTTTATGGATATTACCTATTAACATACTCCAGTGTAAGTGCTTTGATACATTGTTTTTTCTGATCTAATTTCTGCCCCCTTCAGAGATGCTTCACATCTAAGTAAAGAAAGAATTGAATGTTGTGGGTACATCACAGAGAAATAATAAGCATTTATTGACTACATGTATTAATGTCTAGGATCTGATTATTATTGTTCAAGGCTAACTTGAGATCATTTCTAAAAGACAGTTTTAGGGTTCTTAAGTAAGAAAAAGAGGTAATTGTTCTAGGAGTCAGACCTGTATCTGCCATGTAGGGAAAAAAGTGTTTTGGGTTTTTATTTGTATTTTTCTATAAGAAATATATTGTATGAAATTTATTATTTTGTACTAAAAACAATTTATATTCTTTATCCATGTTATGTTGTTTCTGTATCTGAATTTGCTGGCCTCAGTAGAAAAATTTTGGGGGGTTGTATATGTTTGACAGCAAGGAAAAGGACAGTTTCCTATTCCAGCATAATGGCAAGTTGTTAAGGTTCCAAATCAGACATATCTTGCTTTTAATATGCTCTTACAGAGTTATGTACTTTTGCACAAGTTGATATATTTCTGGATGCCATTTTTCTACTTCAAAAATTAGGATAATAACAACATCCTTCTAGCTTAAATGAGAAGTGCTACACAAATTCAATAAATAAGTTTATAATCATGAATATTGTATCACACATTAAAACATGATAGAGCATAGTACTTTTCTCAGCTTGAAGGCATTAATGCTTCTAGAAAGTACATTTAGGGTACAGAATTTCTAAGAATAACAGTCCTTTAACATTAAACTTTCTTTAAAACTTTTATTGATCTTAGACTTTTCAATGTCACATATAAATTATTAAAATTATGTATAACATTTAACCGTTTATAAAAAGACAAATGTAGAGTGAACCAAGAGAATTCCAAAATATTTTGAAGATCAAAATAGTGTTTTCCAAATGAAAAGGTGGAGACTTTCTCTGTCTTCAGTTACCGAGTGTCCAGCAGCCATTTAGATTTAGTGGGATTCACTCACCATGATTTTCACATTCTGCTCCTCATCAAGGAAATTTCACACAGACTGACTGGGAAACACATAAAGCATTTACGCACACTGTTCAGGTAATCAGGATGTATCACATAGTGTTACTGTGTCCCTACTATTAATCTCAAGAAAAGAAAAAGATTGCAATGTAGTAAGTTAGACAAATATGTCTGAAGAAGGACCTTTCATAATTTTGTTTTAAGTGTTCTGGGTTTTGTTTTATTACCTTTCATTGTACTTCTCTCTTGTACCTTGCCATCTTTATGCTCATTTGCATGCAAAGTATTAAAAAAGCAGACTGTATTTTGAAACTATCACTGCAAGAAATATTATTCAGCAGAAGAGAGTAGGACATTTTGCTTTTTAAACAAAACAGAACCCTGTGGGTAGTCCTAGAATGTAACCAATTACTTACCCCCTTGTGAATATATCTTTTGTTATATGAATATTTTTCACAGTATGAATATCTTTAAGACTCACAAATATGTTTTTGGTAGATCATCAACTGTTCATTCCATTAAAAAATAAGTGATAGCTACTTATAATAAGTGCACTGTAGTCTAAATCACTGTATGGGAACTGTGCTGGACAAAAAGAAATAAGCAGATACTTGAACCAATTATTTTTGCTTTAAGTAGCATAAACTTTAGGGTAATTTGGAAAGTGCATATGCAGAGTGTATTTCCTATTTCTCTTTTTAACCATGTGTTGTACCAGCAGAACACGAAGAATGATTTCTGTATGTCAAGTCACAGAAAGTACTTAGACTCTTGGACAATCTCATAATTAATAGAAGAAAAAATAAAAGCATCATGATACCTGTTTCTTGAATTGATATGAGTTATTCTTTTCATCTTTCTTGTATTTAAAACTCTTTCAGGTCTACTTTTAAAAATCTGAACTTGTCTAAACAGATTCTCCTCAGGACATATTTAAGTAAGTAATTTCCAGTGTGTTCTAATTTTCTGCCACGTAAATTTCCTCTCTCTGTTTCTGTCTCGGTCTCGGTCTCTGTCTCTGTCTGTCTCTCTCTTTCTCCTGAACACATACAGAGTCACACAAATATATTGGCTAATAAAATCTCATCTTTTTAAAAAAAGACTAAATAATAAACTTCTAAAAACATCAAAAGTCTTCTATTCCTCTCAGTTATTTATCCTAGTAGGCTGTAATATTTTTTATGAGCTTTTGCATTCTCTTTTTCTTTCCTTTTTCTTAATTTACATGAAATATCTATTTCTTGAATTTTAGTTGTCACTGGCACTTTTTAAAATGTGAAAATAACCCTTCTTCCAACACAGGTTGTCTTATAATGTTGTTTTGTCAAAACTAAAATAAAAAGAAGGGGCTAAATTGTTGAAGGTATTTTAATCTACATCTGTAACCTTGGTTCACATTGAAATTCTTCAGTTTTCTCAAATTCTGAAGTAGCTTAACTATTTTCTTGTAGGATAAATTGTTCAGGGAAGAATATTCATAGAGTGCTTCACTTTAGGATCCTAGAGGTTCATGGATAAGTACCTTTCCTAAATTCTGACTTCGGGCCATGCCCTGAAGTCTAGCTTCAGAGGTGGAATGGAGTGAAATGTCATTCTCAAGATTTTCAAAACTTTTCCCAGTGGATGTTTTCATGCTTTTCAAAACTAAGATTAAAATATGCATCATATATTATTTGCCATTTAACCAATTCTATATGTTCAGTTCTATGCTTTAAATTTATTCATATTATTGTACAGCCATCACCACCATCCATTTCTAGAAATTTTCCATCTTTTTCAAGTGAATCTTTGGGTTTTTTTTTTTTTTTGGGGGGGTGGTTCCAGTATCGGTAATCAAACTCACAACCTTGCGCTTGCCAGACAGGCGCTGTGCCACTGAGCTAAACCCCCAGCCCCTCAAGTGAACCTTTGGGACCCATTCCATCCTCTTCCAGAGAGAATGGCTATCATTAGGAAATGAAACAAAAAATGTTGGTGACAGTGCAGAGAAAAAGGAATCTTTCTATATTCTGATGTCAATGTAAACTAGTACCGTCACTATGGAGATCAGTATGGAGAACCCTAATAAAATTAAAAAATGAAATTCCATACAAGCCAGTTATTCTCTGTCTAGGTATCTGCTCAAAAGGTTCAAAGACATTATATTACAGAGGTACATGCACACTCATACTCATAGCAGCGCAATTCATAATTGCTACATCTGGGAAGCAGTCTATATGTCCATGAACAGATGAATGGATAAACAAAATGTGGAAGTTATACACAATAGAGTACTACTCTGCCATAAAAAACGATAAATCTGAGTTTTGTTTAGGTACATTGATGCACTTGGAGGCAATAATATTGAAAACAATAAATCAGACACAGAAGTTTAAATATCATGTGGTTTCTATTGTATGAGAAATACAAAGTATAAATAGATTAAAGTACAAAATAAAAATAGATAATAAGAAACAGAGAGATACATCTTTTAGGAGTAGAAAGGGTACCAAAGGGTGGGAGGGAGGTGGGACTGAAAGGAAGGGAAAGTGTGAAGGTGCTGTGAAAAGAATTAAGTTATTTTACAAACATGTAGTAACTGTCCACCATGAATGAAATCATGTAATGCAAACATGTACTAATAAAAATAAAAATTAAACAAAAGTGTTGAAGCCCCAGACCTGTCTGCCAAGCTCCTGGAAACCACTATTGAACTGTATACTCTGTCTCTATGAATTTGATGGCTATAGATGAGTCATATAATTGAAATCATTCAATACTGGTCTTCTGTAACTGGTTTATTCTACTCAGTGTAACACGTGTATTCATACTTCTTTTATGCTGAAACATAGGTCAGAATCACCTTTCTTTTTAAGACTGGGCTTGTGCATTTGTTTCACTCTGTGCAGTTATCTTTCAAAGTGTGTTGTGTAGAGTTTTAAACTAATTTCCAGGATTCTATATTTGAAACCATGGAAAATGTGCACCATGTGTTTCCTGCATGTGTTAGTTCACTTTGTTTTATCTCTGAACCATTTCTTGTGATTAGATGTCCATTTTTTGCAAGGATAGTGTAATTTCATTATTAGAAATTATTTATTATCTTAGTTTTAAACAGGGACAATCACTAATGTTATATAAAAATCAGCAAGGCTCGTGTGGCAGGAAACAATATTAAATGAACTGCATGTAATTTTTCATTAGATGAATCAAACTGACTCTCTTCTGGAAGAATTTTCCATTGAACTAAAATATGTGGAACATATTCATAAGCATGAAAGCTATATCATATGATCTGTTTTATGTGACTTTAGTCAAAGTAGGACACAAAGGAGAGGGGTGAATTTAAATCCATCTGGTAAACACACCCCAGACCAATATTTTACTGTTTCCTAGATGGTAAGTTTTTTTTCTGGGTTGAAATTGTTCTTTATATTTTGTTCCATCCCTCATTTTCCTTTCCAGAGGATGAGAGAACATAAGAGAACTGAAATAGTTCTGCCAGTATGTGTGTAAGGAGGAGTTGCATTGGTCTTACATGCTCTATTCTGGCATCTGCAGCCGAGCTGCTCTGATCTCCCAGTTTACAAAAATGTGCCATGTCTGAAGTTTATCAGAGGATGGAATGGAATTTCAGGATTTTCTGGACAGATCAGTAAGACACATGGAATGGGCTTATTAGGCAGAGATTTTAGAATGCACTCGACAGTGAAGTGGAGACCCTCAGAGAAATGAGATACACGGTTTTCCTGAAACCCTGGGAGAGTTTGGTACAAGCCTAGGAAGGATAATAGTCTTTTCTACAGGTGTGACCTCAGGTTTATTTCATTATTTTATTTTAAACATTCTTTCAATTCTCGTCACTTATTCCTCAGACTCCTGCTCTTTCCTTTTTCAATTAAGCCAATTTGTGGACTTTCAGTGTTGCTTGGGCCTTTGGAGAGAGAGGGATCAAGTAGGAAGGGAGCCTGGATTTAACCAGAGGAAGGCTGATGCGATTGCTCTGGGTAACTTCGGCTGGGTCCTGGAAGTTGAATCTTAAAAGTTTAATTTTTAATTATGATTCCCTTGTTTCCTTTCTATATTTTATTTCTTCTATCTTACCAGAAGGGAAAGTCCTTGACACTTCATTAATCCTTTCTAACTATATGTTAATTTTTAACTGTAAGAGGTAGCTCAAGATTCAAAATTTTCCTTCTCTGTTTATCCAAACCTTTAACCTTTTCTTTCCACAACCCCCTGATCAGAGGAAGAGGGAGAAGTACCTACTTCAGAACACGAGCTAATATTATAGAGACTTATGCCAGTGCAGTTTTAGGCAGCTCCTGTCAACATTAATAAATATTCAAATAAAAAAGAAGCTTACTGTACAATAACTGCACAAGTGACCCCAAAATAAATCTGCATTATAAATATTTGCAATTTGTTTTCAGAGATATTCTCTCACATTAGATGCATTATTAAGGTAAAATAAAACTGTAAATATTGTAATGCTAATAGTTCATCCATCTAAGTAAAGCTTAGGATCATTTACTGACTACTACAAAGTAAGAAGGTCTAAGATGTGTCATGTACATGTACCAACTGCCCATGATGAAGGTCACCATTATGTCATGCAAACATGTACTAATAAAAATAAAAAAAAAAAGGAAAGTAGTTTAAAATAGTGTATTGGTGCCTCTGAAACAAGCGATCAAGTGAACATGGAATATGCAGATTCCGATTTCCTGTGATACCTCAGGGAGGGATGGGATTTGCTGAGGGTTGTAGAACACGGGAGGTGATGCAGGGAAGCCAGGTTGCTATGACTACACACCCTTACAGAGTATTTCTGTACGATGTCCAATGGAAACTTAGAATAAAGAGCAGATTCTCAAAAACATAATTTAAATCCTACTTATACCTGAAATGCGATTAGTGTTCTTGTATTCAGTTAGTTTAAAAAGTGATATATAAGTGGACCCCAAAATTCTCTGAGGATCAAAGCCCTTGCCAGCAAATAAGTTTACCATACGAATACCCTTTTTTTAGCTTAAAAATGTCAAGAAACATTACAGCCACAACAAAATGAAACCATAATTATTTTCATTGAAGTAAACAGACATAATATTAAAAATAATGAAAAACAACTTTGATGAAGTAAAATATATTATACTTAGTTACTTTTTAAATTCAGTTTGCAAATCCCAGCATCACATACAAAATGCAAAATTGTGAGATATATATACACACATATATATATATATATATATATATGGCAACCATCTTACAGTTTTCACAGCAAACCATATTATTTTTCCTTTCTTCTGTCAGTTTTACTTAAAGACATGTATGAATTTATACTAAAATAACATTATTAAATAAGCTTACATTTATTGTTTTCTATCTGCTTCTGTTCAATATTTCACACTTACAGAATGTAACAAAATTCTTTTCTAAGTAGTCCTCTGATTCATTTGTTTAAAATTATTTTATGTATGTGCTACACAATTGTCCCTTTAGGCATGATATATCAACTTGAATTTAAAAAGCCTAGAAGATTAGCACAGCAGACTTCTGCATGTGTCTATGGACCTGAAACATAGGACAGGAAACTGAGAGATGAAGGCTCACCTTGGGTATAGGTGGTCCAGGCAATAAGCCTGAGCAGAATAGAAAGGGAAAGTATAAGATTGCACTCCCATGGGAGGAGCACTCCAGGCTTGGTAACTTTTCTCTCCTTGCTGGGACAAAACACCTGATGCCCAAAATTAAGGAAGGAAAGGTTTATTTCACTTATAGTTTGTGGAGCTTTCAGTCCATAGTTAACAGGTTACAAGACAGAGTGGCACATGGAAGAGGGCTACAGCTCATGGGGGCAGAACACAGCAAAAGAAAAAAACACAAAAGGGAGTAATGGCTGCAAGCAGCCTCTTCCTCTCCCTTACATGTGCAAACTATCCCCTCCCAGCGCAGGTGTAGCTCTCACACCCATAATCAATCAAACTCTAAAAGCCTGTCCCATGACTGCCTGAGGTTTTGGGGGGACACCCAGACACAAACCATAACAGCTTGCCATGCCCTGTGCATCTGGGCCTCCAGTCTCCTTACCCTTGCTATGCAGCTTTTGAATCATTTGCTTTCCATTATGGAAACTGCTGCTTCTGATGCTTTAAGCCCAACTAATAAAGCTGCTGGCATAATTACACATGTCTTCTGTTGGTTCTGTTCTACTAGAGAATCCTAACTTACATGGCAGTGAAGCAAGACAGTCACCATGTGCTTTTCCACACACTGACCCTTTTACATAAAATATAATTTACATCTCTTTAGACTTTTAAGAAATTCTGCAAGTGCACTGCCATGCTGTCACAGCGTAATATTTCTATTATCCCAAATAGTCGATACCAAGTTAAACATGATTTCACCGCAGGTACTTTGCAAAACACACAAACACAAAATGCCTTTTTCTTTTTTTGCAAATTTGTTTGTAGGGAAGATATGCCAGTAGTATTTTCACAGTAGTATTGCGCTGCTACACATTTCAAAAGGAAAAATTTTAGAAGTCTAAAGAGATGTAAAGTATATTTTATGTACAAGGATCAGTGTGTGGTAAGTAGTATGTATTAAGAAATGCAGATGGAATGATGTGTGTTGTAATATGATATAAATTTATTTTTATTAACTTACTTTATTAAAAAAATTGCCAAAAATTACAAAACTTCTCTATGGTGCAATTATGCTACAAATAATAAGAGACTTTAGCCAAATGAATACTTTCAGTCATTAGCTTTTACCTGTCTAATGGCATGCAGCAAGATCTGAGAAGCTCCTCAAAGCATAGAGAGTGAACCTAGGCACTTCATCCATAGGGCAAGTGGCAGGTTCACTGTCCTCTGTCACAAAAATGAATCTTTTGGACACATCAGTATGGTGCATACAGGGAAAATTTTAAAAGTACACAATATAATAAATAGAGTGCAGTGGGGAGAGAGAGAAAGAGTGAGAAGGAGAGAGACAGGAAAGAGACAAGAATGATGGTCTAGAGGTAGGATGCAATTACAAGGGACTTGGGGATGAAAATCGGTAGATTGATCAAACCATTAGAGATAATAAAAGTAAAATAAATAAACATTACAAATGATACAGAGTTTCACTGAACTAGATAATAGGGATTCAGCAATGGCTGTTATATTGTATACTGTTGTCTTCAAATTAGTTGTTCAGATTACCAGATATAAGCATGCAAAATTGGTCAAAAAGAAAAAGAAATAGGCAAATAACTGTATTCTCTTTAATGGTTTGATCAATCTTGCATGCCTACCTCTGGTAATCTGGGCAACTTTGTTGATGATAACATTATGTAATATGAAAACCATTGTTAATTCCTATCATATTGTTCTTGCTTTGTTTTGTTTTTGGCTATGTTGTTGGTATTTTGCTATTGTTCTTTTTTAATAGTCTCTTTAAAATAAAGAAAGAAAATTGGTAGATCTCATTAATCTATGAAAACTGAGAATTCAATCTGTGGGTGAAATGTTTGTCTTTAAGGGAAAAGCTATGGTCCATTGTTGCTTGATAACTATCACAGGTGATATGGTCCATTTTCAGGGAAACGTCCATTATACAGATAAAAGAAAATGGCTCAGTCTTACTGACAGGTAAAATGTAGTGGCCAAGATGTATTTGAAGGTAAAGGGAATGGTCTAGGTTTGTGGAGACCTTAAGAACCTTAGGAAAACTGTACTGGGTTTGTATCTTGAAAATGCAGTTTTTGCTGGGTATGGTGATACACCCCTGCAATGTCAGCACTAGGGAGGCTGAGGAAGGAGGATCACTGTGAGTTCGAGGCCAACCTGGGCAACATAGTGAGTTCAAGGACAGGAAGAACTAACCACATGGTGAGACCCTGTCTCACAAAACAAGAAAGAAAAAGACGAAAATGCAGATTTCATTAAATTGCAATTTTAAAATTACAAATTTGTTTTTCAACCTATCTTATTTTTCTTACTTATTTTCATACTTTATTTTCCTAAAATCATGGTAGATATGGTGACACTAGTTGTCAAGGGTGACATATAGAAGGCACTCAGGCTTAACAACTATTAATTTGCTGAATTTGGGAAGTATCACATATACTGTCATAAGGCCTGGTTGCAGTATCAAACCTACTTCACTTATGTGTTAGAGAAAGATGTTGATTGGAAAACAGCAAAGAAAAAATATGTACTGAATATTAGGTCATTGGGTAACCCTAAATTGTTGTGAGTTAACAAATGCAAACAAATTTTGATTTTTTTCTTTCTCAATTTTTATACTTTAGTCATAGTTATAGTGATAAATTGTTTACACTATAGTTTACACAAATTGGTGGAAGGGTAGGGCATTGTAATTGCTGTAAGTGCAAGTTGTCTGATAGCCTTCTCAGAGGTTAATTTTTAAATGTGTTTTATGTGTTCAGCATAGGTTATTTGCTCAATTCTCTTGTTGGTCCCCCAGTTACTTTTTGAGATTATTTTTGCTTCCTTCTCCTAACTGTTTCCTTTGAAGACTCTTGTACCTATTTACATCATCATGCCTTTCCTGCTAGAAGCTATTTTTAGCACCTGCTAATTAACTCAAAAAAATTGAGTAGAGTACCCCTCTTCTACCTCCATTCTTATATCTTTCCCTCTTGACTGGATTTGTTCTAATATCTGATTCCTCTTCATTATGCTTCTAAATTTTAGCTTTTAGATTTTGTTGCAAATTGAGGTATGCCTTGAATTTTATTGGCTACTGTGGTTTGCTCTGAACTGGCCAGAACACTAATATGTGACATTAAAAGTACACTAACATTATACAGATAAAAGAAAATCATTCATTGCGGCTTTTCCAATTTCAAGTAAGTAATTCTCTATTTGCTTAGGCTGCATATATCATGCTGTCAACATGTTAGCAGTAAAGTAAGGAGAGAAATCAAAGTGTCACACTTCAGCATAGAAATATTGTTTAGTGTTTTGGTGCTCACATTAGACTTGCACTTTTTGGTAGTTGTTCAAGATCCTTTCTGGGGTTATTCTCTGAAAGTCTCCCTTAAGTTTTCTGGAGAAGAATGATGGTCTCAAATTGTTTGGCTCTAGAGACTGAAAGAAATAATATAATATAACATTATCACATTTAGATTTCTGCCATTCTTGTTTAGCCATATGATTGATCCTAGTTTTCCATTGTAATTGTTGACTCCAGTCTCACAAGAGCACTATCGAGTGGTTTTTTGAGCTGTTTATATCCACCAGTGCTTCAAGTTTTACTTTCCTGTCCTTCCACACAGGTATCACTGCTTGCACTCATTCTCCATACTGTTTTCTGATGCAATTATTCAAGTCAATTATTTAGTTTATGCATGTTTATAAATATCTAATTTATACATTTTAAAAAATTTTATGTAGATCGGGGTGTGAGACTGATATTCATGATCAAGCTAACACAATTAAGGGGAGCCTACCACAGTTGCCAAGGTTGAGTAAGACTTTAATTGATGAAACAAAGCAACTGTAGGGTTTCTGCTACATTGCATGTGTGATGAGAAAGCAATCTATGGGAATTAACAGGAACAATTTGTGAAACTATTAATAACATCATTAACAATTATTTTTCCTATTAATAATTCTTAAAATATTTAGTATACAATATAAATTTCTTCCAATTAGGGAGAACTTTTGCTGTTTGACAAGAATTTTTTAAAATCAAGATGCATAGGTTTTCTGTATTCAAAAGTGTTTTCTACAAAAGAATCATTTTAATATCATAAAATTTTAAAATGTTTATTTATTCAGCATTCAATTTGGAGCCAAACTATTACTGACAATAAACATTATATTTTTTCAATTATTTTGAATCACATTACAAATAAGATGTGTGGGTTCCATAATATATGAGCAAAAACACACTTTTATTTTGGATTAGATAAATAAATAAATATTATTTGATTTATTGTCAAACTACTTAGTACAATTGATGATTTCAATACTTATGGATTTATTTTTTTAACTAAAAAGCATGACTCAGATCTTATACTTTAAGATTTTTTAACAAATGAAACATGAAGGCTCTTACTTATCAATCCCAGATATTAATTATGCCACTTATACTGAAAAGAAAAATAAAACTTTATCATTCTGATAATCATTCTCTATTTTAATAAACCTATCGTCTGAAACCTGACTAATTTTTACACTTACAAAGGATTATGTAAATTGTATTTCACATGGCCACTCAATCTCTACATTCCCACCATAACATAATTCTCATTAAAATTGGTTCAATGTAAAGTACACAGCTTAAAAAGCATTAGAATTGTCCGACATTTTAATATTTATAAAAGAAGGAAATAAGTTTCCAAATTCTTAAGGTGATTCTCAGAACCCCTCAACAGCAAGCTGCAGGATCTATGATTTTGCAGCCAGAAGCCAGCCTCAGCAAAGGATGAGGTTTAATACCTAGGAGCACAGCAACAACAATTCCAAATGACAGGTTCATCAGAAAAAAGGTGTAGTTTGGTTACAGCCATGGACACAAGAGAAGATCAAGTTCTCAAGCCCAGAGGAGAGATAAAACATTATATTTGCCGTGGGTTCTTTCATTATCCCTTAGGAAAAGATAAGTACACACAGTCACCCGTTTCTGGTCAGTTTTTATGGGAAGAAGTACAAATAGAGTATCCCTAGGCAAGGCCTGCGTAAAGTGACAGAATTGAACTTGGATTACATTTAGGGCACTCTCATTCCTCACTTCGGGCATTTCAAGGAAAAAACTGACAGGTGTGAGCATGTCTTTGTTAGGATATAAAAATCCAATGAAAGACGAGAAGAAACTCACAGTATTTGTCTTATGTCAAGCCAAAAAAAGTTATAACATGAAAAATGAAAGTTTCCGCTAAGATCTGGCCACTTAACTATTCTCAGGGATTGTAAAATGTGAGATAGAGTTATAACACACAGAACCCAGCTAAATTAAACAAAGAGTTTCTAAGAAAAGCTTAAAGAAGTAAAGTACATGCATAGTTAATAGTATGTTAGATGTCACTGTAGACGGTGGTGTAAAATTTTAATAATTTTAATAAATTTAAAACAAGGATTATCAAGAATTGATAGTAATTTAAAAACTTTAATTAAGGTGACTCTCCCCTAAGGTTAGGACTACAAAGACAACAAGGTAATCTATTTCCTAGAAAATATATTCTATACATTTATAAAAAAGTGGTGGATGTGAAAAGCAAGGAGAGATATATACTTACATCCACAGGGAAGGAGAAGCACATAAAGAGGACAGATACTAACATTGAGTCCATGGTTTGTTCATATCTTGGATCTTAAATGAACATTATTTCAGGTTGATATAATGAATTCATTGAATAGATTAAATTTCTGTCTGGCAGGAAGTCATGTATTAAAAACGACCTTGTTCTTAGCATTTAAATGATTGCAAATTCCTGAATCTCTACAGTTGCTTAAAAAGTGAAATGTTTATTATATATACCATTTATATCATCTTTAAATAGCTACTTTAATTAGCAGTAAGGAAGTACAGCAGCAAGGAGAGACTGCACCATTAAGAAAAGAATATTTTGAGCATTTTAATGAAGTTATACACAAATTTAATGTTATCGTTACAAAATTGCAAGAGAAATATACGGAAAGGATGGTCGTGCAATAATTTAAAGAAAAATCATGAAATTGTAAGTGTGGAAATGATGTTCAACTTGATTTATCTATTATTAAGGAGAAATAAACATACTATATAATGCTTTTTAGCATAGAAAACTATTACAATTATAGCTTCAGGGTAGCTATAAATAGAATTGTAAGTTCAACATCACTTCAGAGAAATGTCCATTAGTTTGCACAGAATTACATTAAAGAAATGCTTCCTTAAGTGAATACTTAGTATCATCACATGAGGCAAATATCACATATTGAGAAAAATAAATTTCTTATTCCTATGCTATTAACCCCACCTCAGTATACTCAATAATCACATTAAAATTAGCTTTATGTATATATACACATATACTTCATATACTTCTTCCAATTTTATGGATTGTATTTAAAGATGTTTTCATGACAGACTACTCTAATTGATGTACTAGATATTATATGGCTAGATCAATCAGTATGCTTTAATTCACAAGAAAATTTGTGCATTATCTTCACTGAATACATAATGTTTCATATATATATTAAATGTTAAAATATAGAAAAATTAGATTACCATTTTAATTTGGAAGTAATGTAGGCCTTATGGTAGCAGTCAACCTGTACATAAGATAACAAACAGTAAAAGGCTTTATAAGCTGAATAGATGAATCTGATGCTAGAGAACAAAGAGAGAAGGGAGGGGAGAGAAGGGAAGTGAAATGTGTTACGGACGTGTCTCCGTTCCCTGGAGTGAATGGAATCAGTATGTACTGCAAACATGTGGCACTAAAAATAATCAAGTGAAAAAAATGCTTGATTATGCTTAGCATTTTAATGCCAGCACTAAAACGAAATAAACACATTTTTTTCATTGTGTTGATTTACTTAATAGTATGGGATATAAAAATAAAGAAAATTGAGGGCAGCACTTTTTGTGGTCAGACTTGCCATGAATGACATTAATATCCCTATATTGTTAGTACATTTATATACTAGTAATTTTTACACCAGTATTTAATGTGTTTAGAATAAATACAGTACAGAATTCAAAGAATATTTTCATTCTGCACCATAAAATGTTTCTAATTACATTTTCTCAGGTTAAGCTTATTATATATACTGTGCAAATAAGGCCTGGAGCTAATAATACATATTTGCAAGTGTATTGGATTTACACATCTCTACTGTGGCCATGAATTTCATGTGTTTTATTTTATGATATGTGATCCTACATATCCTGTTCCCAAACTGTGGAAAACTAAAATTATTTTAGTCAACACTTAAATCTGAAATGCTAGTAGATATAAAGTTATTTTACATTTACATTAAATAATGTTTTATTAGTGAATTTTGCAGTATATCTTTGTTCTATTCATTTTGGAAGATTGGATACAGCATATCTTGGTCATACTTGATCCTCTTACCCCTCTATTCTCCATCCTCCTCCTACCCTGATTCCCATTCCACATTTTCAGCAAACCTGTCTTTTGCTTTCACATCATCTTTCCTGAATCATTTAACTCTTACTTGTGTTTTAAGTGTCTCATGTCAGAAAAAAATATAATGTTATATTTAACTTGTTCATCTTACCAGATATATGTATACTGGATTGACCAAACAAATAAACATTGACTGATCCTTTCAATAAACAAATAGAAATTGGTATTACAATTATCTTAGCTATCTTGTGTACATATATAAATATTATTTTCCATTCCTTCTTTCTTTCTTTTCCCTTTTCCCTCATCCCAATTGTTCTTTCCTATTGTGCGGTTTTTTTCCCTTTCACAGTATCTGTTGTATCTTTCAGATTTTATTTACGTTTTCAGGTTCTCATACTAGGGAGACAATGTGGTGTTTACACATGTGGGTATAATTTATTTCACTTTTGAGTATGGTCTGTAGTTACATCCATTTACCTACAAAAGCCTCAAGTTTATCTTTATTTATAGCTGAGTAATACTCCCTTGTATAAAAATATCACATCTTTTTTATCCATTCTTCAGTTGATGGGCATTTGTGTTGTTTCCAAGATTTTGCTATGATGAATTGCACTGCTGTAAACATGGGTGCACATATATCGTTGTGCTATGGTAATTTTAATTCTTCTGGGAAGATACCCAGCAGGAGAATAGCTGACTCAAATGGAACCTCTAATTCTAGGTTTTCGAGAAAACTCTACCTTGATTTCTATAGAGGTTCTACCAGTCTACATTGCCACCAAGAGTGGAGAAGAGTTCCTTTTTCCTCACAGCTCCTCCAGCATTTTTTATTGGTTGATTTCTTGATAGTATCCATTCTTACTGGGGTGAGATGGAATCTCAGTGTTGTTTTAATTTGCATCTCTCAAATGAACAATGATATTCAATTTTTTTTTCAGGTATTTGTCACCTGTATTTGTTTATCTGTGAAGTGTATACGTCTCAGCTGCCCATTTTTGAATTGGGTCTTTGAATTTGAGGGAGGGTCTGATATTTTTCAATTCTTTATATGTTCCAGATGTAAGTCCTTTGTCTGAGGGACAGGTAGCTAAAATGTTTTCCCATTCTGTGGGTTGTCTTTTCACTCTATTGGTGATTTCATTTGAAGTACAAAAGCTTTTTAATATGATGGGACCCAGTTTGTTCTTCCTGCCCATGAACAAGGGATGTCTTTCCATTTTCTGACATCCTCTTCAATCTCCTTTTACAGAGTACTGCAGTTTTAAATAAATAAATCTTTTACTTCCATTGTTAGATGACAAACCAACAGCCAACAACATAGCAAATGGACAAAAACCGAAAACTTTCATACTAAAATCAGGAATAAGACAGGGATGTCCACTGAAACCACTCCTATTCAACATAGTTCTGGTAACACTAGCCAGAGCAATTAGACAAGAGAGAAAAATAAAAGGAATAAGGATAGGAAAGAAAGAAGTGAAATTATAATTATTCATGGATGACGTAGTACTCTACATAGAAGATCCCAAAATCTCCACCGAAAGACTCCTAGAGTTAATAACCAAATTCAGTTGCGAGGCTGGATATAAAGTCAATGCTCAAAAATGAATAACATATCAATAAATCAATAACAACAAATGTAATGAGAGAGAAATTAGTGAAACCACACCCTTCAAAATAGAATCCAAAAAAATGAAATACTTAGGTATCAATCTAACAAAGAAAGTTCATCTTTATTTTGATTACATATTTCCACGTTCATTTTTAAGTCTTGTTGGCTCTATCTTCAATATATGTTCAAAAATGTCAACATTTCTAATTCCCTTGACCATCACTATATGAATTGTCATTACTTTCATTATTTGAAGCCATTTCAATAGCTTCCTAACTGGTTTACCTGAATTCATGTCTTCCTCCCCTAAAAATCCATTCTTCAGAAAGGAGTCAGATGATACTTACAGAACATAAATTGAAAAATACCACATCTATCCAAAACTCTGCAGTGGTTTCCAGGTTACTGATATAAATACTGAAGTCCTTTAAATGGTCCATAGCTCCAGAGCAACTCAGAGTCAGGCCTGTAGACAGGGATGGGTTCATTATCTTTTTTTTCCCCACCACGATTGAAAAACACCTGAGATAATCAATTTAAAAGAAGGAAAGTTTTTTTCTGGCTCACAGTTTTGGAGATTCCATTGTGTGGTTGTTACATGCTGTTACTTTAGGGCTCCGGCTGCATAGTATATTTACAGCAGGAGCAGGTGGCAGAAGAGACCTGCTCACTTCATGGCAGCCATGAAACACAGAGAAGGAATCAGGGTCCCAAATCCTCCTCAGCGGGACTCACTGCCCCAGTGAGCTGACTGCCTTCTGCTGAAGCTTATTCCTTCACTATTTCCCCACCTTCCCACAGCAGACAGTTGCCTACCCAGCCTTCAACACATGGCCTTATGAGAACTGCTCCAGGCCTATAAAACTGTGCATTTGTCTACATGCCTGTCTCAGGAATAAAATACAACTTGTGCAGTTCTTTTCATGTTTTCTGGTTTTTTTTATGCCTAAATTTATTGAAATTTAATTCTATGGGTTGATTCTAAAATTAAGAAATTACATTTGCTTCTTGCAGGAATACTATGATATTTACTTTAAGTTCGTGTTTCTAGAAATTCTTTCACTTTAGTTCAAGCTTCTACATACCTCATAAAAAAGCTTTTTAAAACCACTCTTTATAAAATTACTATTTTGAAAAATAACAGTTCCTTTCCCATCAGCAATCCCTATTCCTGTATTCAACATTCTTTTATTTGACTGCAAGATAGCATGATGTATGTATATATGTAAATATAAATTGATGTATATAAATGAAACTTTAATTTCCATTAATGCTACAATTGCTATAACCATAGTTGTATAAGGTAAATTCATTTAATAATTTACTAGTTATCCTAAGAATGCCATCGTATATAAGTTAAGTGAAATTATTCTAAAGCATTAAGTACATATAATCAAATCGTTATATTTATTTCTACTTAAAAGATTATGTTCATTGTAGCTACATATCACATTAACATTTTCTGGTACACTTCTTGGTATATGTTTTTCTCATTTTGTATCTCTTTATATAGTTGTCATATCATCATTTAGTTAGGCAAATATGTAAAATTTGAGGGCCAAAATATATTTATTTATTTCTTATAATCATATTAAGCCCCATTTATATTTATTCAACCACATGACTATTGATAACCGCTTAGAAATCTAATGAAGCACACACGGAACTGGACTAATATACTGGAATCAGTAATACTTCAAAGTCTAATACAGGAAATGTTTTAATGTGCATTTCAAACATAGCCTGGGAAGAGAATAGGATTTTCATTCATTTGTTCATTGAAGGCTGGGCACTGTTTTGGTACTGGGGAACAGCCATGAATCAAAACAGACAAACACTTTGTTTTTATGAAGCCTTGGCCCAAGCTGGAGCAGATACCATAAACAAAAACTATGCTATTTGTCAAATAGGATAAATTCCATGAAGAAAAAAGACATAAGAGTAAAGGCACAGAGAGTGATGTGATGTGAGAGTGCTTCTGTGTCATAACAAACAGCAGATCTGTCTTAGAAGGAGAGATGCAGGCACAATTCAGAAAGAGATAAGGTGCATGGTTGTTGTGACCAAGAGCTTTTCAAAAGAAAGAAAACAAAATAAGGGGGTGGACAGAGAGTGCAGCCCCCTTTTCTACTTTTATGTTTTACTTGGAAATGTATTTCCCTCCATTAAGTAAAAACAGCGTCTATTTACAGTAATGAGATGTGTGCTTGATAATAAATTGCAGGGAGACTAACTCTTTGGGAAGATCGGTCTCCACCCATCTTCTTCTGAGAATAATCAGATAAATTTAAAATAATTTGGGTGTGTTTTCAAAAGAATTTTTAAAGGGGACAGATCAGAGCACAAAAGCTGCATTAGTCTTTAAGTAGATCTTAGAACTCTTACCCCTTTTCGCACAAATACAGTCTGTTCAAAAGTATGAGATACAGCAGATCAGTAAACTATCTTTTTTACTTTACTCAATTACCTCTTTAAGTAAAGACACTTAATATAATATTTTGTAAATTGAAAAGTGAAATTGTTTAAAAAATTCAACATTAAATGAGCCAAATTTGGAATATTAATTTTGTTTTCTAAGCTACATTAATCTTTCCTTCAAATATATAACATATACATTTTCTTTATAGATTGTTCTGTGATTATTTGGTTGATGCATAATACCTTTCCTATATAAATAGAAATTATATTTATTACATATATGAGTATTAAATGATTTAAATATTAATGATATTTTGTGGCAAAGGGGAAAAAAAATCACCTGAGTGCACTTTATGACAGTGTGTCCAATTTCAAAATCCCTGTTTATTGCTAAAATCTCTAGTGAGAAAAGTTCATCCTTTCAGGTCTTGTACATATTTTTTTTTGATTTTGGTTTTTGTTTTTCTCAGTACCGGATATCGAACACATGACCTTGTGCTTGCCAGGCGGGGGCCTTGCAGCTGAGCTAAATCCCCAACCCAGCCAGATTTGTTTTGTTTTCCCATAATTTTTGATGCCAGATAATTTATCTATTTATTTAACTGAATTAAACATTTATGGGAATATTAATTTGTTATCCACGTTACATATGACTTATGTTTATATATACATGTACATATTTTGGAATCACTGATTCCCCAAGCTAAATCCCATCTCTCAGCAAAAGAAAATAATATTTTTTTTTAATTCTGAGACAAAATCTAGCTAAATTATTGTACCATTCTATTGAAGGAATTGGACCACCCTCCTGAAAAATACATGTAAAATTACACTAAAGAGAAATTTGAAAAAAATTGAGAAAATAAAAAAATAATAATTTATGTCACAATTATTTTTTAAATAAATATTTCTTAACATTCCTTAAATACCATATCACTGATATTCTTAAACTTATAGCTTCCTTTCTTTTGTCCTTATCTTCATAGCTACCTGATGTGCTGTACTGTTTTACTGAAAATTTATAATCAGTTATTTGTGTTTCTTAGTATTAATTCACATATTGTTTTGAATTCATGTGCAGTTCACTGGGTCCTAAGAATAAAATTTGCATGCACAATGAATTTTCTTCTCTCTATTATTTTAATAGATATATTAAATGCATTCTAAGATAACTTAAAATACCTGGATATATATGGTTCCTCTACACCAAAATTTACTCTCTTTGTTAATTAAAATATTGTATAGTGGAATCATCTACAGATTATGTTTGAGAGTTTATTTCCAGATGACATTTCATCACTATTAGTTTTAAAATCTGGTTTTCTAAAAGTGGTAACAAAGACTTCTTTTCTATATTTAAATATAACATATACAGTAATTGGAAACTTATTTAAAAAATGGATGGCAGGGAAAGATAAGAAGGTCAAACTAGTATCTGCAATATAGCAATGCTAGTATTACATTAATTGGTTTTCTTTTGAAAAAATAGGATTTAGGTCTATGTTCTTATGTGTTAAAGTAAATCACCTGTTAGACAGAGAGCCCAGTCTAAAAAACTACTATTTGAAGAACAATGTCACCTACATTGTATACACAAAACTATAAAATTGATGAAGAAAACCTCTCAGAATATCTATGGCATTTTCAAGAGTACTTCATTAATAAAAAGTAGACTTAGAAAAAATATGTTTTGACCAAATTTTTTCTGTATTTACCCAACTCTATAGCTATCAATTCTACAATGCTAAAAATACAGATTAAAATATATTTGAATATTTTAGTATTGGAAACACATCTAAATTTCAATATCACTAAAAATTGGATTTTTAATTTAAAGATTATTTTAATTCATTGTTGCCATTAAATTTATTAGAAGTATCACAGTATTTTTCAAACAAAAATACATAGTAGCTATTTTGAAAGTGATAATTATTAAAGATTACATGTTATTTAAAATTATGGCTGTTATTTTGGGAATAAATAAGCTTTAGAAATGGAAGATTTTATACTTTTTTATTTACTTTTTCATGGAATGACCAAAAAGTCCTCTTGCAGGTAAAAGTCTTCAATTACTACATGCTCGTACATGTCTGTGTTGATAGTCCATCTTCATCAAGCCATGTAAGTGAAAGGGTTTATTTGTATTGGCTATTTTTATAAAGTGAATTATGTGGATAAATCTACTGGAAAATGATTCACTTACTGAGTCAATAAGAAACCACTGTAATCCTTGAAAAGATGCAGTGCTATTTGGAAAACACAGTCATAATTTTAAACCAAAATCAACATTTTCTATTTTACTAGAAGAGTGGAATTTTACTAAGAAAATTCAAATGTAACCAACATGTATGTACCTGTTACATATTAAACACAAATCTATAAATTAATATGACCTGACTGATATTAGGACAAAATCAATCTAGAGTTATCAGAGCTAGACCTATAAAAGCTTTTGCTCATCACTTTTGCTCTTCACTTTTGCTCCTCACTGGTGCCTACACCAGTAGGCAATCAGAGAACTACACAGATTTCGGCATGATGCTCTTACAGATTACAAAAGCCACACACACACACACACACACACACACACACACACACTCACTCACACACACTCCAACAGGAAAGGGAAGGAAAAGAAAAGATAACAAAAACAGGAAAGTAAAGAAAAAGAAAGAAACTTCTTAAAAGGAAAGAACTGGGAATAGAGCAAAGAAGAAAAGATAGAAGGAAGGGAAATATATATACACACAACATAGCTAAGATAATCATATTACTAATTTGTATTGGTTTATTGAAAAGAATAGTTAATGTCTAAATATTTGATCAATTTTGCATACCTATATCTGCTAATCTGAGCAATCACTTTGAAGATAACAATATGCAATATAATGACCATTGTTAATTTCCTGTTATCATGTTTTGAAATTCTGTATCATTATTACTGTCTTTTTATTCTCTTTTTTTAAAAAAAGAAGCAGTATAAAAGTGGAAATAAAGCTTTGTTCAGGGTTCTCAAGGAGACATTAGTCTCTTGTAGAGACCTGGCAGAATAAACTACTATTCATTCTTTAAAAAAAATAAAATATATAGGAAAGAAAAGAACTCTACGAAATGCAGACATGGGAAGTTGAGCTGTGTCATATCATCTGTTCTGCTGGAAGAGTATCATGCTATGAGAGCTAGTGTGGGGCAGACATCAGTATTTCCTCTGAGCCAAGCATATTTCCTTGTTGTCCCAGGCACAAGATCAAGTCATACTGCTTTCTGATTGTTAGAAATTAAAAGTTTGACTTAACTATACGTGTATAAACTAAAAGCACTGCTTTCATGCTGCTTATTTTTCGTATTGTCAAATTCATTTTTGCAATTTAAAATCTGGTAAAATCCTTTATAAATTCCCTGGATGTGGTTGACTATTGCTTTCATTGTATGTAGAACAGATTATAGACCAGTAAGTAAAGTTCACACTCTACTGTGGTGGAAGATCCACACTGCCAGTGTCATTGAAGGACGAGGCTATTTCTGGTATAAAAGCACTGATCTGTGTCTTACTTTTTTTTTTTTTTTTTTTGGTTTTTCTCTGGTACCGGGAACCGAACTCATGACTTTGCGCTTGCCAGGCAGGCGCTTTTGCCACTGAGCTAAATCCCCAGCCCCCTGTGTCTTATTTTTAATGAAGATTTTCCTCCAATATTAGTTCTCAAGACCATTTGTATTTTCTCTTTATTTTGTGGTTTTCATATTCCATAGTTATCCAGCATGTGCAGTAATTGCACAATCCCACAATGTCATACCATTTGGGGACTGTCATTTAGCAAGAGAATCTTTTTAGCCTCTTGGCTTCTTCTAGAGAAACAGATGGCTTAGAATGAGAAAAAAAATTAAATAAAAGGATAAATGAGATGCAAAAGGAGACAAAATGTTAGCTACATGTTGAAATTCTAGCCCTTTAAGAAAACCTGCTGTCAAGGTCATGACTGGCTAAACCTCCAGCTATATATTATTAGGGGAAGAAGCGCAATTTTAAATGATGCTCTGTGAGCATGGAGAGGCTCAGTTTTAGGTGACCAATCACGTAAAGTTCTGTTCTTTGCTGCTGCTCATTCCTGCTGCTTGCTCATGCTGCGGTTGTTCAGCGTCAAGCATTCAGAAGACTTAAAGGGGATTAATTGAATACAGCAGATTTTATCAAATTTAAATGCAGGCTCATCAGTCAAATATAAAAAGGTTTTGAGAAACCTTCCATTCTTTAGCTTCTAGATGCTGAAGAGTGTTGGTAGAGGAAGATTTAGACACAATTAGTTTTCGAAGTTGGTGTTCCCTATGTTATGTAAAATTTACATGGATAATTTTCAGCTGGAAATGGTGAAAACGTATGGATTGATTCCACATGGTTTCCGCATCAGTGGAAGATTGCTTTTGGAGTTAGAGTAAAACATGTTTCCAAAAGATGTCATGCTCTATAATAGAATCTGACACATGGAAATGAGATGGGAGCACCATGTTTTCTAGAACCAAGAAAAAGTGTCATTCTTTAAAGATACCAAAATATTAGAAAACTTTGAGACATAGGTTAAAATGTAAGACATGCTGTTCTCAAAATAAATAAATAAATAAATAAAGAAAGAAAGAAACAAAAGAAGTAGATGCCAAATTTTCAAAGAGCTGCAAAGTCAGACAAAGATATTTATCTTGATCCCATTGCCTCCGGTGGGAAATTTGAAGTCTGCCATGTCAAACCACAAGTTGCCTGACTGTTTAGCTTTTCAAATACTGAGATATGCAGATATCTCAGTGGAATAAGCTTTTCTTATTTAAACCCTGCACCATGAATTACATACCAAAGAACATAATGATTCATGCTTATGAAAATTTTTGCATTGTCTCCTAAACATGAAACCCTAATAAACACAACTGTCATTGAAAAGATCTAAAAATTAAAAGTGCTGATAAGGACCCAGAGAAAGGTAAACCTTACACACTGTTGTGGGGCAATTGTAAATTATACAACTGTTATGTAAAACAGTCTGGTGTTTGTCTTATCACTTTCTCATTAACAGGACAAATTCTCCAAAGCTTAATTAAAGTGGAGATATTTACAGTGGAACCTCAATTCAGAAACTTCATTCCTTCTACAATTTTGGTCATAAACTGAATTGGATGTGAACCAAGTAAAATTTGCCCATAAGATCAGTATTGTACCTGACCAATGAGTTTGACCCAGCTTTTCTTCATTTTATTGGCTCAGTGCAGCCCTGCATTTTGGCTCACATTTCAGTGTACTGTTGGATGGGTTCATGGGACAAAGGTGGAAGGCTTTGGCGAAGGCAAAATTGCTCACTCCATGGAGCCTGGGAAATAGAGACAGATTAGAGAATCAGGGAGTGGGAAGGGATACATGGCTTTCCAGTCATACCCCCAGTGACACACCTCTTCCAACCATGCCCACCTCTTAACATTACAATCCTCTATCCATTCATCAGAAGATAAATCTATTGACAAATATGGTGTCTCCAAGATCCCCCTACCTTCCAAAAGTGCAAGCCTTGGACATATGCACAGTATTTAGGGGTCATTCCTAATCAGTAACTGTAATAGTGGGTCCTCAAAAAATTAAAAGTAGGATTAGCATGATATAACAATCTCACTACTATATATATACACAAATGAAAGGAAGCCAGCAAGAGATACCTAAAGCTCATGCTCACTGCAGCATAATTTACAATACCAAAGGAGTGAGTGGTAACACGACAAGGTATGTGTCCATCAGCTCATAAATGGATAAAGAAAACTGTGATATATATAATACTAATTAATATATAATATAACATAATATATAATATTGATATTATATATATATATATTTCATAGAATAATATTTGTCCATAGAAAAATAATGAAATTCTGGTGCTTTGTGGCCAACATGGATGGAATGGAATATAATTATTCCTCATAAAATAAGCCAGAGAAAGAAAGACAACTGCCATGTGATCTCACGCATATGTGGAATCTAACAAAAGCAGAACCATGGTAAAAAGCCTGGGGAAAGTAGCAAGTAGAGAAGGATGGGGTACTAAATTATAGTTAGATCAGAGCAAAAGTTATGACATGGTATTATGTAGTAGGATGACCACATGTAACAGTAATGTACATCTCACTAAACCTAGAAGACAAGTTTTGACAATTTTACTATAAGCAATGATTAATGTTTGACGGAATAGATAAATTTAACCTCATTTAGACATTACACTATGTACACAGGTTCTCAGATACTACACTATACCCCATTAATATGTACAATTTTTATGTTTTTATGTGTCACTTAAGAAATGAATTGGAAAAGTAAATATGAAGCATCTTCTAAATATAGACTATTTAAGATAAATCTTATAAATATTTCAACTCCATCGAAATGTCATGAGGATGAAATTGTAAAAGTTTTGTGGATATGTCACCACAGCGTTTATCCATGTGTCTGTTTAATCTATGGCTCTTTTTCCAATAAATAATATGAAACACTATAATTTCACCATAGTAGAGTGTCCTGTCCTATGAAAGAAATGTATTATTTTTTAAGATTATTATCATACTTTAAAGCCAAGAAAATTTAGTAGATTTTCTCATTAAGAAAATCCAGCACTTCTCCCCCTGCCTCAATTTACTTAAACTCTTCTCTGTTCTTTTATTATCTTTTAAAAATATTTTTATTCTTATTAATATGCTTTCAGTACAAACCTATTGTCCTTGTTGTACTTCATTTAGCTTCAGAAAATTAAGTTCTGCTCCTCTACTCTTGTTTTTAATTTTCATTTTTATTAGTGCAAGCTTGTAATACTTAATGATTACATTCATCACGGGGAAGTGGTACAGGTACATATTGAATCTTAATTGTTTTTACATCCCCTGCCTCTTCTTTAGCTCCCTCCTTCCTTGTATGTCTTGTAGATTCTGACTTGTGAGCTGCAGGTACAGAAACAACCTTAGATATTGAATGGGTCTTTAAAAGTTCTTCTCTGCTGTGTTCATACACCAATACCAAGCTATATCTAGTGGTATGAAGATATTAAATATCTGGATACAATTTGTAAATTAAGGGTGATATAACTTGTTCTGAACTCCTATCAGATACCATGAGAAGTAATTTCTTCTTCGGTTTTCCACATGAGCATGTCATAGAAAAATAGAAAAGTAATTGCTGAGGAGTGCATTAAGGTGGTCCTGAGATGGTTTATAACGTATAAGACAGATTAAAGATATTAAGTGCCTTGCGTTCATTCTTAGGGTAAAATTTTGAATTATTAGGTTAAATCCGCAAAAACTATGAACACAAGATTAGCATTTCAATAAAAAATATTTAATAAGAAAGTTTTATGGTAATATAATCTTATTGTACTGTACTGTAGGTTGGTCTCCATTTCAAAGGTTATCTACTGCTAAACTTTAGATGCATTATTTAATCAACGTTTTCACTGACTAAGAAATATCATCAACCATTTATATTCTTTTGTTTATGTAATTCTGCAGAACTGGTGGTGAAATTACTTCATGTAGTTAAGGGTGACACTACATAGAGATTGTGAAGACCAAAGGAAAAATTTCATTGTGTTTATAGCATAGTGTATAGATTCTATGAGAGATAATAGAAATTCTTCTCCCATATTTTATATAATCATATTTTATTATGCCACTTTCCTGAACTAAAAGTGGAGAAAGATACCTGGGGAAATTTATAAATTGAAGGTTCCCTAGTATAATGTTTATTAAAATTAAAGGTGCATATTTTTAAATATTACACTGCTTTTACTTAATTTTCATATGAACATAAATGTTGTGATCAACCTAAACAAGAATATGAAGTAAACTACTTCCTTTATTTTCAAATACAGGAATACGCAGATATGCTATCAGTATTTTATTTTAATGATATTTAGAAGGTATATGACTACTTTGAGTTTGTGAGTTTGATATTTTCCTTGCATTAATATAACTTCTTGATGAAAAATGTTATTTTCTACATCAAGCAACATATATAAACATTTGTAAAATTATAAATCACTAGTAGAATATTAGATAGTATTAGATGGGAATGTATTAGTTCTGTGATGGTAAACACTTTAGAGATGAGAGTCCAAATTGCAACACTAAATCCACTTATTTATCACAAAGTGCCAATTAAACCTGAATCTTGAGGTTTTAGTTTATTAAAAGAAATTCAAACATTGATATTTTGTTTTATAAGAAAAAAAATAATATGTGGCCACAGGTTCACCACCTCTGAAGTAGCTAGTGCTAGCTGGGAAAGCACTAATTACAAGCCTTTGTGCATATCTTGCCCAGCACTATGCAAATGAATTTGTAGATGAATTTAGGAATTTTATTTTGCATTCAGTGCTACACAAGGTTTTGGGTGAATGCTAGCAAGTCCATGATCCTTTAATGTAATACAATCTGCTAATTCTTTTTGCATTAGAAAGATAAATGAAATAGGTAAAAGTTCGTTACAAGTTCATCTGAAAAATTAACTTATTTGTTGTTGCTGTTGTTCACTGCTATTTCTTTTATTCTAGCACAAGTCATAGTATGTGTTTCATATTCAACATTATTCTTTTCCAGCACCATTTATAAGAGGCTATCTTTCATCCAGTTAATGTACTTAGCCTCTTTGTCAAGGATAAGGTAGCTGAATGTGTTTGGAGTTGTTCCTGCATATTTTAATCTGTTCCATTGACCCTCAAGTCTTTTCTTTTTTCTTTTTCTTTTTTTTTTTTTCTTTTTCAGTACCATGCTGCTTTTATCACAGTGGCTTTGTAGGATAATATCAAGTCAGGGATTGTGATGCCCCCTCTCTCACCTTTGTTGTCTAATGCTGTTTTTCCTATTCTAGGTCTCTTCTGGTTCCAAATTAATTGTAATAATACTTCCCCTAGTTCTGTAAAGTGTGCTAACAGTATTTTGACTGGGATTGCACAGAATTTACACAGCAATTTTGGGAGTATGGACATTTTTGCTACTTTGCTTCTTCTTACCCATGAGCAAGGGCCATCTTTCCACTTTCTGACAATCTGTTTGATCTCCTTTTTCAGAGTGCTATAGTTTTCAATGTATACATCATTCACTTCATTTGTTAGATTGATTCATAAGTATCTTATTTTTGGGGTGCTATTGTGAATGCTGATGTTTCCCTAATTTCTCTCTCAGTGAGTTTGTTATTTGCCTACAAAAATGATTCTGGCTTTTGAATGTTGGCTTTTTATCCAGTTAGGAGACACAATTTGGTTATCAGATACACAAGCCTTTTGGTAATTAGCTTTCCAAGTGCCGAAGACTCAAACTAGACTTCTTATGTGTCTTACCATGCATTAAAGGAAACTCAAAATGGGTCAAAGATTTAAATATTAAAACAGAAACCATATAACTGCCAGAAAAGAAATAGGTAGAATTCTTAAACACATACGTGTAGCCAAAACTTCTTGAACAAAACCTGGATTTCATAGGAAATACTAAAAATAATCAACCACTGGGATCTCATCCTACGAAAAAACTTTTGCACAGAAAGAAATTATCAATAGAGTGAAAAGAAAACCACAGAGTGAGCAAAAATTTTAGCCAGTTGTTCCTCAAACAAAGGGTTAATATTTAGAACACATAAAGAGTTTTAAAAAAAAGCAACCAAATTTCAAGATCCAATCCAAAAATGGGCATTTGAGATAAATACACACTTTTCAGAAAAATAAATGCAAATAGCCAAATAAATATATGAAAAATATTCAACATCACTGATCCTTCAAGAAATGAAAAATAAAACAATGCTGAGATTCCATCACACTGCAGAAAGAATGGCAAATATCAAGAAATTAGCTAATAACAGCTGCTGGTAGGGGAAAAAGGAACCCTTCTTCACTGTTGCCTGGAGAGTATTCTGGTACAACCATTGTGGAAACTAATGTGAAGATTCCTCAGAAAAGCTAGGATTAAAGGTCTCATTTGACCCAGCTCTTATACTGCTTGGTATCTTCCCAGAAGAATTAAAAACACCACACACCACAATGATATATATACACCCATGTTCATAGCAACAAAGTTTGCAACAGCTAAATCTTGGAAACAATCCAAATGCCACCAATCGAGGGTGGAAAAAAAAAAAAAGATGTAGTTTCCTTATACAATGGAGAACTACTCAGCCATAAAGAAATATAAATTTGAGACATTCCTAGGTAAATGGATGCACCTTGAGATTATACTTTTAAGTGAAATCAATTGGACACATGTAAATATCACATTATTTCTTTGGTGTGAAAAAAACAAAAAGGTAAGTAGAGATGACAGTTAATAATAGATACTGTGAAATGGGGAGAAAAGAAAGGGGGGCTGGGGAGGAGGGACAGGGAACAGAAGGGAAAAGAAAAAATGATTAAAGGTTAAAATGCGAACAAATCTTTGTCAATAAGGAGGAGAATAGAGGCTGATTGGGTGGGGAGGGGATGGAAAAAAAAGGAACTAGGATATATCGTGTACAGGTACACATTCCCTATGATGAGTATGATCATTATACAGACATAAATTGTACCAATAAACTTAATAAAAGTGTGACTATAAAATATCCTTTTAATTGAAACTAAAACTGCATATGATCAATTATGAGCTTAGCAAATTTTTCTTATTTAACCACATGCAGTCAGTAGCAGGTAAGTGCAAAGATAGAACTGTCATCTTTTGCACAAGGAGAATGGGTGTCAGTATTTGAGAAGTTCATACTGGAGATAAGGATAACAGTGCAAGCCTTGGGAAACACTGTATCACCAATAGCCTGAAGAGGATAGAACACAATTCATAATAATAGTGAAAACTGGCATCTGTGAGTAAGGAACAGTTGAGAGTCCAGAGGTCTAACATTTCAAATTTAGAAATATATTCAAAAATTTTTATTATTTAAATGGCATTCCCATATATACTTTTATACAGAATTACTTTGCAATCTTTAAAAATGTGCCCAAAATTTCTCCTTCAATAAGTGTCTAATGAAAAGTTGTACTTGAAGAACAAGTCAGACAGAACTTTTAATCTCAAAAAAGTGTCTTAAAATCTATGAAATGATAATTATCCTACCTATAAAATATAACAAAATATCCCAAAGAGATAATAACAGAGGTAGAGATAAAATCAGAAAGTATAGATATATAACTAATTCCATCAATAACAATAAAAATATGAATAAATTCTAGAGTACTTTTTAATATTTCAAACAATAGTGCACTTCAAAGGAAGAGTACTGTGTGCAGGTGTTTAACCTTTTCTAACTCATGGAGAAAATATGCCTCAGCACGTTACTCAGTTCTGCATATCCCACAGCCAGGGTTTTGAATCTTGTTTATGCTTCTTTTGTGTGCAACCACATTATGATTTATATATTACATATAACAAAGGATGATACCACTAGGGAAAGAACACATCTAAGTCATTGGAAAAATTCCTCACACACATAGTATATAAAAAATAAAATTTAAGCTTTGTAATACATGGAGAAGTAAAATGTATGCCATCAAAATCATGAAAGCCTAAGGGGATATAAAAGAATACAGTTTTATAAGGTTCTTAATATAAAATGCATACTATCAACTAATGCTCACTAAAATAAAAAGTAAAATATGCTAATTACTAAAACAAAAGACAGATAAAGTTGAATTGTGAAATGCAAATTAACTCACATGCTGTGGGGATAAAGGAACACTTCTCCATTGTTGGTAGGGCTGTAAATCAGTATTGACATCAGTATGGAGATTCCTCAGAAAAGTAAAACAAGAAATTCCATTTGACCCCATGATTTCACTTCTATGTATCTTCCCAAAAGTGTTAAAGACATTATACCACAGAGGTTTATGCATATCTGTGTTTACAGTGGTGCAATTCATAATATTTAAATCTTGGAAATAGCATATACTGTGTCCATCAATAGATGAATACATAAAATATGGTATTTATACACAACTGGGTACTACTCTGCCATAAAGAAAGATAAACTTTAGTCATTATATGAAAACAGATGCTCCATATGCTAAGTGATATAACTCAGACACACATTTAAATATTGCAGTTTAAATTATGTGAAAAATCCTCAATTTATATGTGATATATACATATATATGAATGTATATATATAATCACATATCTGACAGATTATAAGAAAAATCACGAAGAAAATTATTGCAATCCAGTGTGGTTTAGATACCTAAAAGTATATCATGACTTAGTAAAATTGTCTTATAAGTTGTTTGTGGTTTTATCTGACCTACTCGCTTCGTTTTCAATCTGAATATATAATAATTAACTTTATAAGTCTTAAAATAAATAAAGTGATACCTGGATTCATGAACTTAATTCATTCCATGATTCTTATCACCAATTGAATTATTGTGAACTGAATCAAATTTCTCCATAAAGTTCAATGCAAATGTGATTAATCAGTTCTAACCACTAAAAAAGCAGTCATGAAACAATTTTGGTCAGAAACTGAATCAAACATTCTCGTAAGGTTCAGTATAAATAAGGTCAATTCTTTCTGAATCACACATACTTTTTAAGCACAAATACAGTAAAGTATGAAGAGAGAGAACATTACCCTTACTTGAGTCAATTTCTGTTATTTGGAACAGGAAGATGAGTGGGGACAAAGTCATTATTTAGAGGGAGAATCCTCCTCCATAGGGACATCAAGGAGATCTCTTTCAAGGATTTTCTCTCTTCTTCAGCTCTTCACTGCAGAGTCAGTTTTAACAAAAAACCTGTCTAATGTCATGAGTTTTTCCTGCACTGCATAACCCTCTGGAAATGACAGATCGTGTTAACTTTTATCATACCCAACACCCAGTTCATTATACTTATTGTGGGGTGGTGCTTCCCAAGAAATCCTAGCACTCATTCATTCTTCCACAATGGATTTTAAAATGTCACTGCTGACGTCCTCATTGGTTTCTTGTTCCTCAGAGGAATGTTCCTCAACAAGCAACTTTTGTTGCTCACTTTGGAACTCAGCATGTTCTTCTATTGTCAACTCCTGCATAAGGTCCTCAACAAGCTCCACCGTGTCTGCACCATGGATGGCCAGACCCATATCCTTGCCCCTGGACACAGTCTCCTTTCATACCTGTGCATCTGACACTCTATAATCACGTTCAGTCATACAATCTGGCTACAGTTTTCTCCAGGCTGGGTTTATATTTGGTACATGGCATCATCCCAGGCTTTCTCAATGAGGCTGATGCAGTGGGTGACATTGAAATATTTCTCCATAACTCTTCCAGAATTAAGGACATCTCCTCAGTGACATTACAATACCTGGTGAAGAACATCTTTGTGTGCGGTTTCTTGAAGTTGAAGATCACTTTCTGCTTCATGGGTTTCAGAAGATCAGTCATGTTCAGGACAAGGAACTTGACCTTAATGAAGTAATACTCAGTATAGATACCATCCAACAAAGCAGGAGAGTGTGCCAGGGTACAATCCATCAGAAGAAGGCACCTTTCAGGCAGGTAGCTGTCAGAAAGATGTTTCTTAATGGTGTGAAGCACCTTGTGAAACCACTACAAGAACAACTGCCTTGGGACCCAAGAGCTCACATTGATTCTCTATATAAGCTCTCCAGGCAGTCTGAGCTTATTCACATTCTGCTCCTTGGATTCATGGGGTCTGGGAATGGTATACCAGTAGTAGCTTAATGCTATGGTCAGCCCTTGTGTTCAAATGCAGCTTGAGGTTCAATCTATCATTCATAGGCTTATGCTCTTTTAGGGTCTTTTCCTCCCAAATGGTGTAGGTTCCACTTGGCATCTTTTTACAAAAAAGCCCTGTTTCATGGCAGATAAACACTTTCTGTGTAACATATCCTTCTGCCTTCATGATCTCATGAATTCTTTCTTGTAGGCATCTGCAGCACCCTTGTCAAAGCTGGCAGCCTCATCATGTCTTATAACATTGTGAATGCCTCTTCTCTTGAGAACTTATCAAGCCAGCCTCTACTGGCTTTAAATTAACAACTTGTTGCACTTGTAGAGGGGTTTTCCTCCAGTAAATCACTGCTCAAGTTTCTGGATTTTTCTTTTCTCGGTACCAGGAATCGAACTCATGACCTCGCGCTTGCCAAGCAAGCACTGTGCCACTGAGCTAAACCCTCAGCTCATATTTCCTGGATTCTTCACAAATTTTTGCTTCCCTAATACTATCACCTGCCAGCTATTTATCATTCAACCACACTAACAGAAGTTTTCAACCTCTTCCAGCACTTGTGTGCTCTGATTGTTTAACATCACTATTCCTTTTGTCAAATCGACTCTGATGCCATCTTTATTTTCAAATTACTTGAGATCGTCGACTTCACCATCTTGTACTCCGAGATCATATCAGATACATGAATATTGTGCTTATGGTTTTCTACAATTTCTTTCTTCAATTTAATGTTTATTTTCTTCTAAAAAGTCTTAGCACTCTTGCTCTGCATTTTCACTCTGCAGATTGTTGTCACCTTCATTACCACTCTACACATTCTGGTTACTTTCATTATCACTCGTCAATATTTTTGGAGCCATGCTGCATTCGATGATACTGTGCGGTACTGTATACGCTAAAAGTGCAAACAAGAAAGGCTTCACAGCAAGAGTGAACAGGTCTGTCTGTCTGTGGTCACTATTTTGGCCATGACCACACATCAAGGGAGGGAAGATGGTCACATTTGTGTTTGTGCAGGGGTGTTGGCCACAGTCATGTTCATCAGCCAATGTGGACTTTGCAAGCTGAAGGAAAATTTTGCTGAATGCTTCTGTTCATGAAAACAATGTCCCAAACAAAAGCTTTTGCAAGCCACACACTACTGTAAATGAATCTGATACCCAAAAAGGGGGTGGAGGAATGAGGGAAAGAAGGGAATTAAAATGCATTATGTCCATGCCCCAATCCGCAACAATGGATGTAATTACTACTGCAAACATGCACTAATGAAAGTTAAAAAAATGAAAATTTAAAAACCATTAGAAAATTAGGTGATAGGAAGAAAAGAATAAATGAAATCCCTAGAAACCAAATACATACATTTGTTTTAAACTTTATCATTAATTTACTTCATCATATATAATTAAATCCTCCTGTCAATGACAGAGTTTAGATTGAATAAAAAAAAAAACTCACTGTGTTTTTCTTCCAGGATAACTATTTAACTAAAAAATGTAATATGGGTTATGGGTAAAAAGATAACCAAAATAAGCTAGAGTGGTTATATTTAGGTCTGAAAAAAGATTTCAGAACAGAGAATAATGGTTACAATCAAATCACTTTATAATGATATAACGATTCTAAAAAATTATCGTTAAAATGTGTAATTGTTTGATCAATCTTACATGCATATATTTATTTAACTGAGTAACCAATTTGAAGATAACAATATGTAATTCAACAACCACTGTTAATTTCCTATCAACTTGTCTGAAACTCTATTGCTTCTATTGTTTTGGTGTTGTTTTGTTTATGTCTGTTTGTTGTTACTATGTTTTCATTCTTTTATCTTTAAAATAAAAAATAAATATAAAATGAAATTCTAAAAACAATCTTATATCATAAATACATCTATCTCCAGTATTAAACTGCCAGATGTCATCTGTGAAGTTCTCAAAGTATTTACCATTGAGGGGCCTAGTCTGTCACTATGAGGGAGAATAGAATTTGAAATCTGAACACTTTGCTCAAACTTGTTAATGATCTTATAGCTTATAATTCCATATTCCACTGTGCCAAGCTCTCGATAAAAACAAAACACTGCCCACAAAGAGCTTATAGTAATTATTAATGAATTTCACACATCTAGCTGATCACTTGTGTTTATGCTTGGCACAGAATTTTATATAAAATTTACAGCTGTGCCATGTCTGTCTGCCAGGTAGTGTTGGACAACAATATTCCTATCATCTGATCCTTCTTCCAAGTACTTTTTTCTTATAATCTTAGCTCAAACAAGTTGAAAAACTATATATCTCTGCCTGATAAAATAATCTTCATTAGTTTTACCTTGCTTTTCCTTGAGCAAAATGGCTGTTTAGTTTTGGCAAATACTGCAATAGAAAATTCTCAGTGCCAATAACCTCTAAATCTAAATACAAATGGCCTTATGTTTATTATAAAGTAAGTAGAATTATTGTATTTTATTGATAAAAAGCATAAGCTATATTTTTCTAAAAATTAATACCTAAACTAATATACAACTGAATTATTACTATGTATTATTCTATTTATTTAGCTCTATTCCCAAAACAGACAATAGAGAAATGATATAATATTTAAATTTTATTGCCCTTAACCAACTTTTGTTTTTACTCAAAAGCTTAGTGCAATCTGACCACGTCAGCGCTCAACTTGCTACAAGCACTATATACTAAGAATAGGGAAGGAGTTTCACTGCCCATTTATTATTTTTACAGGTCAATATGTCAGTCGAGTGCCTAACTTCCATAGTGAGACTCACTGCAGAGACACATAGATCAGTGCCACAGACAGGAATATGACTCAAGAATACCAACCAGATTGTTTTGTTTTATTGTTTACTTTAATTTTCATGTGAGCAAAGCAAGTCTTTTCACTGCATTTATTTAATTTATGTTAAAGGACAAAACTTTCATATTATTGTATATAATTTATAGTTTTATGCTTATTGTATAGGAAGCTTAGACAGACAGCTAAAAGAAGCAAAATAGATAAAAGACACTTTAAAGCAATATTTTGTTACCATTGCTCATCATAATAAAGAAACTAGAAAATGTGCTGCCACATATTAAAATATTTATTTATTTATTTATTT
>NW_004955407.1:9647458-9665803 GCF_000276665.1 Chinchilla lanigera
TACAAATGCAAAAGTTATATCTATCTATTTATCTATATACCCCTCTATGTAGTTAGCTAGATTTTGAAGAAGCCAAACAGAAGCAAACATCACATATTGGCCAATTAATTACATTAATAGGAAATTTCCAGCAGAAGCCAATGCAAAGAATTATGTAACAGATTAATTGTAGGTATAAGCTCAGAAAAAATGGAATAGAAACAGAGTCTCTTTGTTATGCTGATAAAAATGCTGCAGGATTGTTACAAAAGTTGTTTTTTTTTTTTATTTTTAATGATAAAATGACTAAAGTACACACTGACCAGCAAATTGCATACAGCTTTGAGAATCAGGTCAATACAGCTAAATATCTGATTTGCCAGTTAAGAAAATATTTTTCCCAGCCATCTCCCAAGCTCAGGCTACCCAGCTATCCCCAGTCTGGGTTTACAGGTGGAGCTTTAAGACCTGCTCTGACAACAGGTAACCTGCTCCCTTAGAGGTTCATGTTTTGACTTGCATCACCACTAGCTTGACACCTGAGTTGGAGAATTGCTCCCACTAAGTATCAGCCTAGGTTTCAAGAGGTTGGTTTCATGAACACTGTTTCAATCTCAGTTGAAAGATTCCATTCACTGAGTGTATAAGAAAGCATGGTGAAAGATTCCATTCACTGAGTGTATAAGAAAGCATTTACCTCAGAACTTTGCCTTGAAACCCATTGCCAGGTTGGTAAAACCTAATACTGAACAAATATTAGAGGCAATTATTCTCAGACTGGTACTACAAATAAATGCCTGGACAGGCCTATTACCCAATGGAGATATGCAGCTTCAGCCTCTCAAACATTTATTCCTGCCAGGGTCAACTTTGACTGCCTGAAATCCTGGATTATAAGTTTTTTCTCAGCATTAGGCAGTTAATAGAAATATAAAAATTTGTGTTAGACTAGTTCTGTACTGGTTTCAGTAAGCTTTGGGCTCAGTGTGATATGGCTTGTGTTTTTGGTGACCAAATGGATGACATAAATGTCTGGGAAATTTTTATTTATGATGATTCTTCCCAGAGCTAGATATAGTGCTATATTACCTGACCACAGTAAGGAGAGGAGGTGATCTATTTTGTCCCAATGGAGAGGCATCTGTGAAAGGAGTACCTGTTTTATTAATTCTCCAGATTACGCTCAAGAACATACCAACTGTGGAATTAGAACAAGCCTTGATTTAAATAATTCTTTGCTGCTGAGATAAGGACAAAACAAAAGTAGCAGGGAGTCTTTGTAAAGCTGGATTTAAGGTATAATACCTAGGGTTGAAATACTGGAAAGGATTACAAAAATTGAGATAGAATAAACAACTTGTGTACAATTTCTTACAAGACAGGCAAAAGGAAAGCAGATAACAAAGACCAGAGAAATATATAATATTTAAATACACAGATATCTTCAGGCATTAGTCATCAAGACCTATGAAGAAAATATGACCTCATCAAATTGCCAGAACAGTGCAACAGAAACCAAGCAAATAATAACCACTGCAGGAAAATTTTGAGGTAACTTTAAACTTTTTTTTTTTTTTTTTTTTTTTTTTTTTTTTTTTTTTTTTGTTGAGGTAACTTTAAATAGCTGTTTTAAGGAAAGTCAATGAGATTCAACAAAACACGCAGAACTGATTCACTCTAATAGAGAACTTAGCAAAGAGACAGAGGCAAGTAAAGAAGAATCAAAGGGAAATTTTATAGCTGAAAAAATACACTCGGCAAAATTGAAAACAAAATAGAAGGAATTGATATCACAGTAGATCCAAAAGGATAAAAATGTCACTAAACTTTAAGCCAGGATAATTGAAAATATAATCAATAATACAAGAAACAAAAAAAGGATAGAGAAGTGAATAAACAGAACTTTTTGAACATTATTAAAATGGAAATACATGGGTTATTGTGATTTATAAGGAGGTTCAAAATGTAAAATTGGAAAAAAATATATTCAAACAATTAATTACAGAAAACCTCCCAAACCAAGGGAAGAAGTAAATACCAAGTACAAGAAGGTCAAAAGTCACTATTTACTTTTGAATCAACAAAATCTGTCACATGAATTGATTTTTTTATTTTAAAGAGAGTAGAAAAAAAAACCAAAATAACAAGATAGACAAAAACAAAGCAACACAAAAACAATAAGAATGATACATGTTTTGAAAACTAAATGATAAGATTTAACAGATGATTCACATGTGAAAGACAGATTTTCAAATCAGGAAGAGAAAGAGAACAAGAAAACAGACATAAGTTTTTTCTGAACAGTTGGCATTATAGGCCAGAGGGGAGTGCCATGATATTTACCTAGTACTTAAAGAAAAGGGAAATAAAAACAAAAGGAAATATAAAGAAGACCAAGAAGAATAAAAATAGGCAAAATATTTTTTAGATATTTAAGAGTTAGGTGTTTTCAGACAAACCAAATATGAGAAAACAAATCTCCACTGCATCTGCTCCACAAGACATGCCAAAGGGTATACCTTAGACTGAAAAGAAACAAAAAAAAATAAGAAAGAACAAGATTAAAGTTATTTAACTTCATATTAAGACTTGATAGAACTTACAATTCATAAAAAAGTTCAGAAACCTCAATACTTTAAATACTGGTATAAACCATTTATATTTTTATATAAAGATTTAAAACAAAACAGTTTAAAATAATGACTATAACAATAATTTAACAGAGAAAAAATATAGGAAGATACAAAATTTCATACTTAAAAAATATAAAATTTTGGAGAGAAATGAAGAGGATTTTTTTGGATTTTTCTGGCTTTTTTTTTCATTTACTCTTGTATTTATGGTCATTTAAGTTCATTTCTAAAAGGCTTGTTGTAATGAAAATACAATTCTGTTATCATGATAATAATCACAAGACAAAATTACAACAAAATTAACCACAAAATTAAATTGAGTAAGAAAAACAGTTAATAAGCAATTAAAATGCATTATCAAAATAAATTACTTAAATGCTATAAAATAATGAGAACAAAATAAAAGATCTACCAAATATTACACATAATTTTACAAAATTTGTTTATTAAGGCTTTGCCTATCAATAATTGCATTGAAAACAAGTTGGCTCAATTGTTCACTTAAAAGGTTGAGTTACTTAATAGGTAAATACAAAAGATGCAGCAATATGCTTCCTCCAAGAAACAGACATCATCTCCCAGAATATTAATAGATGAAAAGTAAAAGGATGATGAAATATTTGATTCAAATGAAATCCAAAGGAAAGCAGGAATAGAATTCATTATATAATGATGTAAAAGTCAATTCATCAAGAGGAAAAAATGAATTGGAAATATATTTGCACACATTAAAGCTCTTATCATACACAACACATTTTAATAGATTAAAGGAAAGGATATATTTCATTAATAACTGAGGAATTTACCATCTTACATTCATCAATGGACAGAACACCCATAAATAAAATAATGAAAAGCCAGACTTAAGTTGCAAACTAGACTAAATGGAGATAACGTCTCCACAGAATATTCTACCCAATAATTGCAGAATAACGATGCCAAGGAAGATGCTCTCAAATACAGCATTTCTTAGGCCCCAAAACAAGATGCAAAACAATTTTCAAAAATGATGAAATCAATTACTAGTTTATTTTCTAACCATGATGTAATGGAACTAGAACAAGTAACAATGAAAGGCTGAATACTATAGAAATACAAAAAATTATGACTGTTCTTTGAGTGGCCCAGTTCTGGCTCCTGCTCATGTCCTGCCGGACTAAGAAGAACCACGTGGGCTGTGACTTGCTCCCACCAATACGGACATCAAGCTTTTCACATCTGCTTGTGCTTGCTTTTAAGACCTAAGAGATAACATCAGAAATAAAAAACCTATGCAAGCTGCAATGTAACACAAACAAAAGTGTACAACAAAAAAATTTTTGCTTGAACTGTCACACCCAAGGCAGTCTTCACATTTGACAATTACATATTTTATGTTCAAGTCTAGCTTTCTCTGATAGTACATATGCTTAATTTTCCTTTCTTACATGGCAAGCCATTCTTCTCACCTCTCTTCTCTTCCTTATTTGTCAGGAGCTTCCTACTTTGTTGTACAATGTGTCCTTATTAGGGAAATAATATATCGATAAAATCAAATATCAAATGTGTAATGAGTGCTTATAATATTTACAATGTATTCACATAATCTGTTTATTTGTTTAAAAAAACCTAACAGAAAACAACGGAAATAAAACCCATGTGAATTACAATGAAAATATCATTAGAACTCTATAACAAAAAATCATCTTTGCTTCACATCAAAGGCAGTCTTTGCACATGACAACTCCACGCTCCATATACAAGTATGGGTTTGGATAATGGCATCTATGTTTTGTTTTCCTTCTCTTTCTTGTAGGGAATGGTTGACATTTTTTTGTCTTCTTGCTATTGTAGTAGATCCTTGACATTCTGTACCTGCCTGTTCACTTGTCAGCTTATCAGTTTGCTCCACAATATTTTAGCATCATTTTTCATTTGCTATAAATGATTTTTGATGAGTTCCTCTCTCAGTCCTCTAAGAAAATTTCTCTGTGGTATTTTGTATTTGTTATTTTCTTTGTAAAATATCAAACTATTTATGCCACACATTCTAAAACACACTTGGCTAATACTGTTTGTTTTGAGTGACATGTTAATTGCTACATAACTCATCACAACATCTATTTCATATTCAATTTAGGGGTTGAAAGTTTCCATCTCAGCATTCTGTTTTATCAAGTTTTCCCTATGATATACTCATCACGATGCAGTGTTGGTATCAGCAGTACCAATTTGTTTTCCTTTGCCATATATGAGGCCAATGTAAATCTTTTTGAAATCCAAAGACTGTACTACACAATTCTCTGTTTTGAAATTTTAACATTTCGTGCAGAATTTCTACTTTTTTCCTGCATTCAGTTCCTACACTGTTCGACATGTGCTCTGTTAGCAAAAGTAACATCAATTGAAAACCAGTAAATAAACTGTCAAATGTCACAGTCTCTTTAGTTTGGGAGATGGTAGCAAAAGTCTGTTCACAAAATCATTCAGTTTATTACTATACAAAGAAGGACCTGATGGCTGAGTTCCCAGATAAATTTCTGAATTGAAAGCAGAATAAGTCTTTGCATATACAAGGACATAAATATTTATGCCATATTTTGGCCCATTACTTTTCAATAAGTATTCCACATTTCTGTAATTACCATGGGAAATCTTGTTAAGTATGGCAGACCTATGAATGCTTTGCATTCAGGTGGTGAGGTGTCATGATAAACACATTTTTTATCATGGCTATTTGTTCATAAAGACCATTTTACTTGCATTTCCACCTTTGTGTGTTTCACACCGTGTTGTAGTTTTTCATCTGTTACAATTTCTAAAAATAAATGACAGTGCTGGCATTCTGTGCAATACCTTTCACCTCTACCAAGACCTACGCTATATTTTCAAACCTAGTTCTAACATTAAATCATTCCATTTGGTTGTGGGAACATTTTGCAACATCTCCACTAGTCCCATAGGTACTCACATTGCTGTTTTCTTTACTGTCTGAATCAAGGTTGTCTGCATATTCTATGTCTGTATTAGTTGATTCCTGTTCCATTTCACCATCACAGGAACTTTGGCTCAGATAGCCAATGTCAGAGTCAACACCTTCATCATCATCATCATCATCATCATCATCACCATATACCTACACCACTCTCCTGTTATGAAAGTAGATATTTCACAGAATGGATCATCTTCACCATCCATGAATGAGTAATCTGATGATTCACTTTTGGCCTCCTCTAAAACCTGCAAAGCTGGTTTTTCCTGTGTCTTTGTACTGATTTGGGCTAACTCTTCTAGAAAAAAGAAAACTTTTTTCAATCAATGAAAATCCTAGGTACAGAAAGCTCTTCATTTACTTCTTTTAGTATGGGGACCTTTAAAAAATAATTAATTCTGATTCTCCTTAAATTACTCAAAAGCTTGGAAGAAAGAATTCTTCTAAATATGTTCTACAATGGCAGAGTTATTTTACTACCAAAACCAAATGAAGACATGGACAAAAAGGAAAAAGTTGCAGATCAAATATTTGCTGAACATAATTGTAATTATATTCATAAAATACTACCAATCTAATTTTAATGGCACAGTGAGATCAAAAGATATTCACCCCAGGGATGCAAGGAATACTGACCATATTCAAATCAATAAACATCTTATACTATGTCAACAGAATGATGCACAAAATCTTACAGTCATGTTAGTATATGTACATAAGGCATTTCATCAAGTGTTATACCCTTTCATTTCAGAAATGCAGGAGAACTTATCTATAGAAACCATATATCTTCATTATGTAATGGCCAACACAATGAAGGCTACTAGAGAATACATCACTAAATCTCCATTAGAACTAAAAGATTCAGCAGGTTACAAAAGTCATCATTCGAATCTCAGCAGCACAAATATACAAAAATGGTGAATTGTCTGAAATATAAACCAAAGTAGCAACTCTCTATACAAAAACTGTAAAAATTGATTTAATTAAATAACTGAAAGATCTCCATAATTAAAATTATAAAGCTTTGAACAAAAAATGAAACAAAATATAAAACTGGAATATCATACTCAGTTTATGGACTGGAAGAATACATATTCTTACGTCCCTATTGCTCAAAGCATTTTTCAGATTTCATGAAGTCTTCATGCTAAGAACATGCATTGCTGAAAGTAAGTGGTGCTGAGAAGAAAGAATATCCAACTATTAAAGAATGAAATAATTCTCTCTGAATCAATAGTTATAAAAATCAGCTCAAACAGAATAAAGAATTAAAGTGAAGTCCCGAAACTATTACCTTACAAGAATTCCTGGAAACAAAGCACCAGGGCATTAAGAAGGGTAAAGATGTTTTGAGAAACCAAAAGCACAGAAAAAGAAAAGAAAAACAGACATATGAAACTGCATCAAACTGAAAAGCATAGCAAAGGAGATGGCCACAGAGTGAAGAAAGCCTACCAATAGCTGACAAAAGGGTTGATCTAGAGAAAGAATAAAGACTTCCAAACCTCACCAACAGAGAAAACAAATAAAAATTTTCAATCAGGCACTTAGCCTATACAAGAGAACTCATACAAAGTGTGTGGAACTACACTCATCAAGGAAATACAAATTGATAGGGGCTGGGGATTTAGCTCAGCTGAACAGCGCCTGTCCAGCAAGTGCAAGGTCCTGAGTTCAATCCCCGGTACAGAAAAAAAAAAAAAAAAAAAAAAAAAAAAGGAAGTACAAATCGAAACCACAATAAAGTGTCGCATTACCTGGGTAAAAAAACTCATCAAAAATCACTAGGTAAGAGCTGCCTCTTTTGTGGTCTAAAGGACATGGAGTATTCCTAGGAAAATTATTAAAGTAATAGGGTCATTATAGAAAATACTTGCATACTTCTCAAAAACTTAAAAGCAGAATTCCAGTATTATCTAGCCATTTCATTACTGCATATTTATACAAGAAAAATAATCTATTTCTTAAGTAAGTAACTATATTCCAATGTTCAAGCATTAATCACAGTAGCCAAGAAATAGAGATAATCTAAGTGCCTATCACTTAGCTGTGTAAGGAACATGTGCCACATCTGCACAAATACAAAATATGGATCCATGAAAAAAATGAAATTCTGTTATTTGTGAGAAAACAAATGTGACTCGAAATAAATAACATAATCTAGACACATAAAGATCACTACCACATGGTCTACACTGTATGTGGTATACAAAAATTTCATCTCATAGAAGTTGAGTATGGAATGGTGGTGATCAAAAGCAGGGAGTGCAGAGTAGAGGGCAGAATGAGAATAGCTGATCCATAGGGACTAGGTTAGTGTTAGATTGGACTAACAGGTTCGAGTATGAGAATTCAATACACTGAGAGATTCCCTAATGGAAGGTAATTACAGAATTATTTATATGCAATGCATGGAGTTTTCAATTGATCTGTCACAAGAAGTTGGATGTAGAAGAGTAGGACATCTGAAATGGTTGGAAAACAAAAGATACATGTTTTCCTTATTTGCAAGAACTCCTATAGGTTATGAAAAATGTTTCACATCATTTTAGAAAATCAGCAAAAGCAATGGCATTTAAATTCCACAGAATACAGACAACAGCCTTAGAATATATGATTTGTCATTCATTACGCCACATGTTTACTACAGAAGTGATTTCAAACAAATAAGAATTCCACTAATTAGAAAATATACCTGCATAATTTCTTCAATAATGTATTATGAAATGAACAAATTGAAAACATTGTGCTGTCCAAATGACCATTCTTAATATGACACAGGGGAGAAAGATGAATTTTATTAGTGTTGTAATGAGATTCACTTACACAGAACCAAGATATTTATCTCTTGGTATCTGTGCAGGATTTGTTCTAGAATGTTCCACACATATCAAAATCCATGAAGGCATGGTTTCCTTACATCCAACTATGCAGTACTCCATTGTAACCCATTCATCTGTATGCTAAATCATTTCAAGGTTACCTATATCTCAGATAAGAACATTCTATGAGGGTAGTTGTTTCATTATATTGCTTATTGCATAATGACCAAAAAGCACTGTATATGTTTATTGCTGTGAATTATTAAAATATTTTAATCGGGTTTGAATCTATAGATCCTTAACCTGCAAACAGACTTCCAATTGTACTTCAATATTTGCAATATCTCATTTTTTGGTTTATTAGCATACTATAATGAGTCAAACTGTAACATTGGGGGAAAAGGCACATCTATTATTAGGCAACATCTACACTGATTTTGACTAACATGACTATACATATTACCTGAACTGAATTATAACATGTGAAGGGATTTGTCATCCTATCTCATCAAATAAAATGACTGGTGAAACACAAATAGGTAGGTTTGAAGAAGAAAATTGAAGATACTGGCCAAATAAAAGTGGTGAGGTTTATGCAAATAACATATATTCAGCAAGAAGGATTATTATAAAGATTACACTAAGATAAAAGGTCATACACAGAACTATTAGGCCAATAGAACCAGATTTTAGGTAATTAAAGTTTTGTTTATTTACACACAAAATTCTCCTTCTCCGGACTCACCTGGACAAAAAAAAATGATTCATAGCAATGAAAACGTGCTGTGGGGCATGTCCCGGTCGTAGAGTTTATAGAATGCAGATGGGCCTTGCCAAGTTGATGAACAGCGAAGGATTGTCTACATCAGTATCATCAGAATGATCTGCTCTGGAGCCATCTGGTGTTGCTTCCAGCTGAACCTCGAAGGACTCATCAGAGGCTCAGGGCATTACTTCTTCTTTCACTATTTCAACTTGTGTAACACAATCTGATGCTATTTCCACACTAACAGTCTTGAAAACATATCATTTTAATAGGTAAAAGGAGTTTTATTATTTTTCAGGAATTGATGTGGGTCTCTGCTACCATTTTTCTTTTCACTGTAAATTCTCATTTTAACCTGTATATAACTGATGAAATAAAAAAAAAAATCAGTGACAAAGGAGTAATCTTTTATGGGTAAATATATGCTTGAATGCATATTTATGCATTTCAGTAAGCAAATATGTACACATTTTTGTAACAATTTTTGAACAAAAGAAAGCCCTAACTATTGATTTTAAAATACTATAAAATATAAAGTGTTACACTAATTTTCTGAATAGCTGGTTAAAAAGCCACTTAGTAAGTCATTCAAATAAAATAAAATTGAATGTCTCTGGACCATAGACCTTATAGGAAAAGCAAAACTGTAAACTTTTATACTTAAAATTAAATTTTAATCTTAGATTTTAAAAAGCTTGTATTTCAAAATGAATTGGTAATATTTTTAGTAATATAGTTTTTTTGTGAAATTAAAATCTATCTCCGAGAGACTTCAATTGTACTGATTGCTGAGACAATGCAAAGAAATCCATACACAAAAGCCAGATTTTAGCAATGCAAATGTTTTAATTTTTTCCCTGCTTATTGCACTAGGGACTAATAACTCTTAAATGCTAGATACTGGTGAGCATAAGCTATTTAAGTAGACAACTCTAACCTAAAAATGCCTAATTTAAAGTTTCAGCAACATTTCCCTCCTTTGAGTTGCATACATAAATGAAAAATAGATTAAACACATAAAAGCACATAGGATAACGAGTGACTGGAGATCTTTGATATCATTTGAAGAAAGTTTGCAAAGGCAACTCTTAGGCCATGTCATTAACGGCTGGAATAAAAACTGTTTACCTTAGGAATGATAGAGTACCACAAAATGAATAAAAGAAGGAGCAGAAGGAAGAAGGCGGTAGGTAGAGGATAGCAAGGGAAAGAGGAAAAGAGAGAGGGAAGAGGGAGGGAAGGAGGAGAGATGCATATGCAGCAGATTTTTCACAAGGAAAATAATGTAAAAAAACCATTTTCAGAAGTGACAGTCGCATCATAACCACACCACATGTATAAAATGTTTGTCGATGGTAATAGAGTTTTACTTAAAGTTATAAATAATATTTAATTACACAAGAAATAATTCTGAAATAAAATTATTGTGTTCACAATTAAAAATAATTCTCTTCATTCGAGATTTTAAAATGTTCTAAAATCTTTTAAGTTATTTTTTGAGATGTTAGTAAGTCTAGGAAAATGAATGACTTGCCTTTGGAAAAAAATAGTCTAAAAAATAAATTTGAACATTACATTTGCTTATAATGTGTTACTTTTAAGGAGCATTATGTATGCCTTATCTGTGAAACCATCAATAATTGCTCTTTATCACTTGCAAATACTTTACACACTGTTTACAAGTTCTTCTTATCAAGCAGCTGACACATCACTCGATACCAGAGAAGAGAGAATTGATAATGTAATAAAACGAGCAATAAATTTTAAAAATATTTCAGAACATAAGATTTGTCTGTATATCATGTTCATGTCATAAATATACTGAGTTTTAATTTTATATATGGGCTTAAATCTTATTTTTTATCTAGAGAGAATCAAATATATTGGTATAAGTAGAAGTCTGAAAGAAGTAACAGCTTAAGTACAGATTTATTTTTGACTATTAAATGTAATACATGAAAACATTTTACCATAGTTTAAATGTATATTTATCATTCAATTTATCTGAAGTTTTCTATGAATATCAATAAATTATTTTCTTAAACAAATTTAAATATATTTATATTTTAGAAAAGAAAATAATTTTGATCTATCGTGATGGAGGTAAAATGTACTGCAAAAATGGACTAACAAATATTTAATTTGGTAAAATGGTAAAATATTCATTCGGAAATAATCTTATTAGGGATTTAATTCAGTTTCTCTGCTGAGAAATAATATGGAAAAAATTTGAATTAAGATAAAATTAACAATGGAAGGGCAGAAAAGAGTTACAGTGAACAATATAGGAATTTGTTATAAAAATGTGTATTTACCTGAAATAGACTGGCCTGCTTTCAAGAGGAATAATTGGAGGGCTATATAAGATAGTCCTAAACACTAGACGGAAACATAACAGTACCCAGAGTGCTGATTTTCTGAAGATTAAGAAAAAGCAACAGGGGCTGGGGATTTAGCTCAGCGGCAAAAGCGCTTGCCTGGCAAGCGCAAGGTCATGAGTTCGGTTCCCGGTACCGGAGAAAAAACAAAAACAAACAAACAAACAAACAAAAAAAAAAAACAAAAAAAAAGAAAAAGCAACAGAGTTTAAGCCATGTGTACATAAACAATGAATTAGGCCTTTAGCTTACAAATTTAGCATTTGTCATGCACAGACTAGGCTATGCTACTGATAAAGGTATCGATAATTAGCTATCTTGATTAGTAGGAAAATATACTGCCAACTTTTAATTCTAATCTATGCTACCATCATTCCCAACAATAGAGGAATGATAATTATTCCCATCTGTGTTTAAAGTAAACTGAATTACCATAAACTCCTACCTCCATCAAATTCCAGATTATAATTATTTTCTTCTAAAATATAAAGTCATATTTCAAATTACATAGGAAAATAATATACTGATATTCACAGAAAACTAGAAAAAAACTAAATGATAAATATTTTTTATAAATTTACTTACTATTAATTTACTATTACTTACATTATTGCATTTTTTACAACGATCTCTGTTTTTGGTACTGACCCGCAAGCAATATATATATATATATACATTCAAAAATATGGCAGACTCCAAAGATTCAGCCCCCTTAAGCAGAATAACAAGGTAAGTCATGAACTCTATCATATGTGCCTAAATCACAGCAATTGTCACAGCAACAAAATTGTCAATGTTCATGGAATTCAGAGGATAGAATATTTTGGAGAGAACCAGTTTTTGACAATTTTCCTTTTAATTCCTTTTATCCCTAGGACTCATAGAGCTTTCTTTCATTTATTAAATTGAGTCCTTTTATTAATATTTGACTCTGTTTGAGGATATTTTAAGAATGCAAATAGTGCTTCCAAACAAAATAATCTTTACTTACATTTTCAGTTAGATGATCATAAGACTGGATTGTTTAATTTGAGAGAAAAGATTAATTTTTCTTAAATGCAGTGTGTAGAATAAACGAATTCAGTCTGCAAACTCCATCCAATTAGCCAGCAGGGTATGATAAAATTGCTATTTAAATGTACAGGCACTGAATACAGTTTCCAGTGAAGTTGAGAAGAATGATACAGAAAAAGAGCACGTGGATTTTTCTGCCAACAATAGAAAAATGTGCATGCCATAATCCCAAAGCAATGGTTTCTGGAAATTTGCCCTCTGAGTCTTTCCTAGTAATGCTTAGAAATATTTAGTAATAAATATTAGTTCTTTCCCTGAAGTAAATTTCTGAAGATACGGGTGGTTTCAACAAACCTCTCATACCATGGATGATCTTTGCAGTTCTGAGACAAATTCATGGAGACCTTGCAACGATAACAAGCAGTAATGATCCAGCTACTTGATATCATGTAATAGAATTTGAAAGTATTGCATTAAGGTTCTCTTACACATAGAATTAATTTTTATTAACAATAATTAACTATAATTAATAATGAATAATTTTGGCTTGTACATGGAATTAATTTCATCCTCATAACACACACACACACACACACATATCACTGTCAAAAGGGAAAGAAGTACAGGGATATTATGTTCAATTGCTCAGCCTAACACGTTTAACAAATGATTCAGTTGGAGTTCAAATCTAGGCACCTACACTCTCTAATTTTTAGAACTTCAGGTTACATCTCCTCCTTGCTATAAAACACAGGAAAATTAAAGGAAGGTTGAGCCTGGAGTATTGAAGGTTGAAAATTTAATCTCCATTGTTAATTCTGCTCATTAATATCTCATGGTCTTTAACAAATCACTTAATCTTTGTGATTCAGTTTTCTTTATATCAAATAAGATTTGCTCTCTTGAGGATCAAAATATGATGACACGGTATATTTTACAATATTTTACGGGGCAAAAAGCTTTTAAAAGTTTTATTTTTCTCTTGAATCAGTACCATACAGCTTTCATGAAGGATTTCTTTTTTATTTGTTTGTTTGTTTTTTCTGTTTTGTTTTTTTCCAGTACCTGGACTTAAACTCATGACCTTGTGCTTGCCAGACAGGCTCTGTGCCACTGAGCTAAATCCCCATCCCTTTTATGAAGGATTTCAATAAACAGATATGAGTGAATTAGAAGGACTATAGAAAAGTTGGGTATATATTATAAATTTTACCCTTGGCGATAGCAAAACAAGGGTGCCACTAACAGAAAGAAAAAGAGAAGAATATGCTTCTGAGAAAGTGTGAAAATCTACCACATTGTACTACTTCAAATACAAGTTTATATAAATTAAAATTAATAAGACATATATGTTAGCATGGTGAACTTCTTGGAGAGGTTGAAATGAAAGATTTTAAGTCATCTGCATGTAACTAAAGTATATTTACTGATATTTTCAACAAAATTTACAGTTTATACAAATATTTGCTCATTGGCTGATTGATTTCTCAGATCAGATTTAGGGTTAAGAGCTATCTTAATTTTCTGTTTAGGGTATTGCCAGGATAATCTGAAAGCACTCATCAGGCTGTGGATTAATTCGAGGTTGGAGTCCATTTCACACTTGGAGGTTGTTAGTAAAGTTCCTATCCATAAGATTGTAGACCGGGGTCCTGGTGAGTAGAAGTTGCTATGCCACACGACCTTGTCCAAAGCATGATAATTTGCTTCTTCAAGGCCAGAAGCTACTATCTATCTACTCAAGATAGTAATTGTCTTTGATAAATTTAAAATGTAGCAAATAATCACACACACATAACACATCTACTCAGACATAAGTAAATACAAGTAAACAAGAATAGAATTCTTCAAAACAGGAAATAGAATGTGTTTTATATCATATACTGTAAAAAAGTACCTCCTAGAGAAACACATGGTTGCATTCTAAGAATAAAAAATCCTCTACTTACACATCAAACGTGTTTATATGGAAAAAACACAACTAAAGACAATTTTGAAAATGCCACCATTATTCCCAATTTACAAAAGGGAAACTATCAGTGCAAATAAATAGCAAAAACTGTTCTTTTTGTCACCACTGACATAAAATAAACTAAAAATACAAACTGTACAATTCCATTCTTCCAGAAAGGTAAAGGTATTTTAAGAAATAGCCAATATGCTAATGTCCAAAATGATTCACAATGATCATTAACAATAACTAGGTTTATAGCTGAAGCTAATGAACTAAATATGGCAGGACTCTCTGAGAGGGTGGTGGCCTAAGGAAAAGGAGCAACAATCTTTTGTTTCATTTTCATTTAATTAGAAATGGATCATCTCTAATATGTGACTTCAAAGCTTAACTATTGCACTTTTGAGAGTGTGGGAATTACTTCTGGGGAAATACTAAGGGAAAACAAAAAGTGTGTCCTTAGAATAGACAGCTTTGCATTTTTAAATCGAAGATACTGCAGCATTCCTGGCAAATGAAGAGAATAATCTGGCTGAATGTGCATATCAAATATCACTGAATGATCAGAATGAAACCTGAAAGAGATTTAAACAAAATTGCATAAGACAGAATATCATTTATGTACAGCAAAATAACTGTCCATATATTTTCTGTCACATCAAGAGTCTATATCTATCAAGATCAAGATGAATTTACTTTTTGCTTTTGTGCTGTCAGACAATAAAAAAGCAAATCATAAATATAATACCCTGCTCTCAAAGTAAAACTCTGAAGGGGGAAATAAGTAGATTTTAGATATACTGGAAAAGATTTCTAATAGATTTTCCCTATTTTAGATAAATTGAAGTCCAGAAGGAAGATGTATTTTTAAATACAAATAAATTAAAACCAAACATTATGGTAAACATGAATTACTGAGAGAGACAGTAAAAGAGAGAAAGAGTCAGACAGAGAGAAGAGCAAAGGACAAAGCATTGTCAAATAATCAATTCATGAATCACTCAATCGTATAGATATATATATTCATATATATATTTATAAAATACTGAGATAGTTATATATGCACAAAATGATTACACTTGCCTTAAAAAGTAGAGGATGAAAGCAGTATCTGTACACTTGATATCTCAACTGCTCCCCCCAAATTCTCATGAGCGTGGAGATTCTAACATCCTGGGTGGTACTAGGCATGGAATTATTGGTGTTAATGTTGCTCAGGACAGATTCAGTCATTCTTGAATCCAAATTCTTTCTATCTCTTTATTTTTCCCTTTTGAAATGGGAATTTTATGTTAGAAGTGTTAATTCTGCCCTTTAATGTTTACAGGGCCTCACAGCTAAGATTTTGCCTTGCATCTCACTGTAGACTATGGACTTTGACTTTTCAGCAACGTAAGAAGTGTTTAAACTTTGAGTGTGGGCTAAATACATTTTGCATAATGAGATAGACAACAGTGTTTTGGGGACCAAAGGCAGAATGTTATGGTTTACATTTAAATTATCTCCCCAAGTTATCTTGTGTGTGTAGAATGTAATTGACTGGTGGAGGTGCTGTACTCAACAATGAGTTCAGGATATTATGCTAGTAGCAGGTGAGGACCGGATAGTGATGGGTTACTAGAGTGATGACCTGGAAGGTTATTCTTGTATCTGGCTCCTTCCTTCTACGTCTTTGTTTTGGTTGCCATAGATCTGACAGCCTTTCCTCCACTATTCTCCTCTACCATGCTGTTTCTGCCTTGTCGCCAACTGAACATGAACTGAAAGGATAAGACAAAATAACTCTTTAAATTGTTACTGCTGAGTATTTTGTCCCAGCATTGTGAAAGTAGGCAATATTGAAGTGTATAAGCAAAATATACGTGCAAATGAATCAACAAAATGCACATTAATTAAACTGTATTTGGAAACTGCATGAAATCTTTTAAAAATGGAGAAATAATGCTTGAAAGAAGAAATGATTTTCAGATTGAAAGAGTTGATGATATTTTAATACCTGAAAAATTATTTAACTTTAAATATTAGAAAACAGAGACATTGATTCAGTATAGGGCAAAATAATTGACATTGGAAGGTATGATAGAATAAATTATTATAATAATTTATAATTCATAATAATTATAATAATTATCTAAGGCAACAGTCCACAAAACCTGGAATATGGTGCAATTCTCCCAGACCCATCATTCGTTATCATGCTAATATTCTTCACATCTGAGGTACTTGCCAGGATATTCTTCCTCCTCAGTTTTGAAAGACTCTTTGTCAGTGTTCAAGAAGCAGTGTAATTTCTACCCCCATTTTTACCTCTTTTGTGATAGTTATTTTAGTACTTAATAAAATAAATCAATAATACATATTTTACATCAAAAATAATATTGACTTTTTCTCCTTTCTAATCTTCAGAGTAGACCTACTTAGTATGATTTTTATAGTTTCATTTTTAGTGAAGATATGGAGCAGTAAAGAATAGAAGTGCATTTCCCCTGCCATACAACAAGTTAGTGGAAGCTGCAAGACAAGAGTTGAACTCATACTTAGACTCTGTGCTAAAATATTTTGTCTGTGCTGTTTTAATGTATATTTTACTTGCATGTTGTATCTAATGTGGTCTGTTAGTGAAAACTCCTGTCTCATGCATTGTACTGTCCTGGTTTGGCCAAGATGTCTGCTACCTGAGGGCTTAGTAAATGATAGATGCTGAGTGAGACAATGATGGCGGTGACAAAGCATAAGAAGTATTTTGCCTCATATCTATGTTTGAGGTCTCTGAAATAATGGAAAACTAAGAGGTAACCCCTAAGAAGTATTCTCTCATGGGCCAGCTTTCCAACTGCAGCAAGAAGGAGAATACAAGTAAAGATTTTGAACTAAAGATTCAGACAGAAGAGAGTTAAAATTACAAATCAACTAGCATGTTAATATCTTCTATTTCTGAGCCTAAGAATGTGGTTGTATATGCAAATTATAAGACACTATGAGGATTATTACTAAATAACTCTTTTGAAACTAAGAAAAGTACTTATATCAGAGTATAAGTACCACAGGGAGATGATTTAGTTTCAGCAGAAAAGTATAGAGGAACATCTTCTAGATGTTATTTACTAAACTAAAAGAAGTTTTATTTCCAATACATCAGGAATTGAAAGTTAGGAGTTTCAATCCTAGTAGGTTAGAACAGTTATGAAACTATTGTACACCTTGTACATGCTACAAATGCTATATTTTTCATAAGGGTAAAATTAATACCAAACAGGATGAAGATATTCAGCCAGTTAATTGGCTCCCTAGAACACATTACTTAAAATGATGACATTAAAGGTAGCAGCCATGAATTTTATACATTTTAAAATATTTTATAAATATAAAAAATTAAAGAAAATTTAAATAAAAGGATATGAACTTTCAATTTTGAAAAAAGTGAATCAACTTAGAATTGTAATGTAAAATAAGGTATAATGAATTTACATGAGTAAATTAGAAGAATAAAAATTGTTCAAAGATGGTAAACAAATTAGAAGACATATCAGGGAAAACAAAGCAAACACCTAAAGTATGGACCACTTGACCTGTGAAGTATATCTAACATTGTTAATAATATTTATTTAGATTTAAAGAAAAGAAAAAATAATGAAAATTGAACAGGAAAACTAAATTGGAAAAAAAAATGACTGAAACCAAAATGACCAAGTTCCCAAATTAATGAATCTATTTAGATTGTGGGAACTGTAAGCTCATTTAGTATCAAGAAGAAAGTCACATTCAAATGTGCAGAAACTTTTCAGTAGGATGAGATCCCAGTTGTTGATTCTTTCAAGTGTTTCA
>NW_004955407.1:9667034-9668086 GCF_000276665.1 Chinchilla lanigera
TTGTGATATGTTGTAAAATGTTGTATGTCTGTTAATGTTTCCCTCCTTTTATCTTTAAAATAAAAAAAAAAAGAAAGTCACATTTAAGAATAGCACTGTTAGGGGCTGGAGATTTAGCTCAGCGGCACAGCACCTGCCTGCCAAGAGCAAGGTCATGAGTTCAATTTCCATTACCGGAAATAAACCAAAACAACAACAACAACAACAACATAGTAGTGTCATACTAAAGAACAAAAAGAAAGAAATTAAAAACAGGAAAAAGAAATATGATTTATAGGGAATAATGTTGCAAATTATGTCTCACTTCAAGAAAAACAGAGATGTCCAGGGAAAAATCTTTTGTTATATTTAAAATCCTGGAATAAATGTAATCAGTAGAAAATATTATGTTAACAAAAATATTCTTCAAAAAATGGAATGAACTAAAAATTTTATGATGTAATAGAAGGGTATTGGACATTAGCTAAATTGAAGAATAGCAATGTCAACAAATGGCTATCTACTTAAAGAAAATACCACTGCAGAGAAACGTTTGATCCATGTAAGAAAGAAATGAATCAGAGCAGTCAATCTTTTCTAAAAATAAAATCTTTTTAAAAATAAAATCTTTCATTTCCTTGGTTTCATATCCATTAAATGACATATATCAGTTTAAAATTTAGAATATAAAATAACATTAAAGATGCAGTTTATATGATATGCCAACAAAATTGAAACAACTTTAAGCATGTATACTCTAAAATAATGTTTCATAAAATAGAAAGCAAATAGTGAAAGAAGGAAGGAATGGACAAAAACATAATTATAATTAAAACTTTTAGCTGGGCGTGGTGGTGCATGTCTGTAATGCCAACACTTGGGAGATTAAAGCAGGAGGATTGCTGTGAGTTTGAGGTCAGCCTTATCTGCATAGTGAGACCCTGCCTGAAAAAGACAAAAAAAAAAAAAAAAGATTTAGATCACCCATTCATAGAAAATAAATAAAATAATTTAAATTATAGAGATTGTGAGCAACAACATCAAATAATTTAAACAAATTGTCAGAACAATAA